>NC_141314.1:8692500-8857500 GCF_037954325.1 Fistularia commersonii
CGGTGACCTTTTCCAACATCGTGGATCCGAGCGCAAAGTCCACCCGTGCGCCCGACGATGTCGATTTCAGCGGTTGGCCGATCTTCGCCGTCACCCCTTCGTCGCTGAACGCGTTCCTCTTGCTCCAGGACGCCAGGATGATGAATGAAGAGGGGCTGCTCTCTCTTGAATCAATTAGCGTTTAATTGTGAATACATTATGATTAAATAAACAGCGGCGCTCTGGGGACTCGGCGCCGCCACGGAAGACGTGCGCCGATGTTTACAATTCGGTTTACGAGGCCTGTTGGGAAGGGGGCGTCCTCTGCCTTCAGCTTGCGAAGGCGCGGCGGCGGTCGCAAACCGCCACGGATACGTCGCCGGGTCGGGGCGACCGTCATATCGGTCCGACGCCGTTCGTCCAGGCGTTTTTTTTCGGCTTCGCGCATTGACCCCATCCACGTGTGGAATCAATTCTGCTCTCCTGATCGTCTCCCCGCCTACAAGTGCTTTTTCCCCTGGTGTGGCGGAGCCTGAGTAATTTGGTTGCAGGTTTCTTCTCCATCGTTGCTGGCAGCCTCGACTAAGATCAGTCAAGCTACCCTCTGCGGGGCGGCGAGGCGCTGACTCAGCGTTCATCAGTATCAAAAGCCGACTTGTCCTTTTTCGCGGGGAAACGTAACTCAGTCAGTAATAAAGGTAGGCCTGTCAATCCAGCTTCCAGCTAGCTAAGCACTTTTCTTTTTGCCGCGTTGTGAGCGATCTGACGGGCCGGGGAGGGGGTGTGTGTGGGGGGGGGGGGTCGGCTGCTTTCAGCCCGGGGAACAAAGCGCCGTACTATTTTCGCTCGCGTTCTCAATATTCAAACCGGCGCGTCTGCAAAATTATTCCGTCTCCTGTTGCTTCTCCCGCACTCCTCACCAGTCACCTCCGCGAGGAAAGATCATCCGAAGCCCGAGCGAATAAGAACCGTGGGTTTTTCTTTGTTGTTCCCTCTTGCCCGCCGAGACTGTTGCCAAGCAATTGTCGTCCGGTGTTGTCTGGACACCGGAGGGATTTGGTAGCAACCACCTTCCTGTCGGTGCGAGCAGTCGGCTCGCCGTGCACGTTTCCACGGGATGGAAAAGCCCGGCGATGATGCAAGGAGGTGGCCGCTAAACGACAACAAGCGGGAGTCTATTGCATAATCCAGTCATTTGTGTGCGTGTGTGTCTGTTTTCATAGCGCGGCAGTACAAGGGATTAATTTGCCAGACATCTCATCGTTCTGAAGTGAATCATCCTCAGTTGTCGTCCTCGCAGCCAGTTTTGTCGTCCCCCCCGCCCCTCATTGACTCACTAAAGGATGCGATAAGGGAAAAGGAAAGCTGAAATTAACATAATTTATTGGGGAAAATTGCCTTCTGGTCAAAGGAATTTAAAACCGCTTCGTTTCTGTCCCATAGCTAATGCACGGCAAATGATGGCCATGTATTTGTGGGGATGGTCTTTTACGGGAAAGTAATAATTTACCAGCCAAAGATTTTTTTTTCTTCCTCCCTGCGGCCATGGAGGGCATGAATTCAAATGACACATGAATCTGGGAGACTCTTCTTAGCCAGGCGGGAATTTTCTCTTTTTTTTTTTTATTTCTTTATTTCTTTTTAGCTAAAATTATTTATTTCCTCCCGATCGTTGGATTTGGGTGAATCAGCGCAAGGTTGGGAATTGTATTTTAGAGAAAGGGGAGTCAGAATTAAAGTGGTTTCAGTGCTGTGCAATGTATTTATTAATTATCTGCTACACCCGTCCCAGCTATCATTGGGCGATTTGTGGGGTTCACCGTGGATCTGTCACCAGTGGAGAAAAATGACCACTCATATCGAGACAAACAAGCAGTCACTCTCTCATCAGCAAGTCTGGCCGATTCGGTGCCTCCATTGAACCTCATGCGTGTTTTTGTGGGAGGAAACCGGGGAACCCGCGGGAAAAGAGAACATAGAGACTCCGTACGCTTCAGAATCCAACCGGGAACCTTGTTGAGGTGGAAGCAAAAACCACTGCGCCACCTTTTCTTAATGCGGAATGTGAATTGGGCGTTTTCCAAGTGGATAGCAAGTGATCTGTGGCGCGGGATTAAGGAGGCGTCGTCCTCGGAAACGAACATTCCTGGATGGATTCCGTGTCGAAGCGTTGTTGAGCGAGACACTGAACCCCTAAACGCTCACGATGGGTTTAAACGCAGAGACTTATAAATAAATAAACATCTTCATGTATCCGGGCTTTAAGCTGAATTAACCCTTGTATGAACACACAGGACAATATTAAAATTAAAGGGACGCCTCCGCTTTCCAACTGAGCCGCCGCCGTCCCAACAAATGATTCTAACTTATTCGGAATAATTACCCCGATAAAAGATACCTGCAAAGGTAGGAGTCAGTGTGATAAATAGAGGCGGATGTAATTCCCTAGCATATATGAATAAAAGGTAAATAGCGCACGTCAGCACGGGTCAACCTTAAACAAGGGAGGAGCGCGCTCCATTTGTGCTGACACCTTATCTTTCACCGGGCTGCGTCCCCACACTTATCATTTGCAAACGGCAGCCTCGAGAAGCAAAAGAAAATCCCAACTTACGGAGGACACGGAGGATGCACCGCCTTTGTGCGCTCCTTCCAGAAGCCCCTCCGAAGGCACTATATCAACGTCAGATTCTGCCCTTTTGTTTCAATTACCCGGCTCCGATGATCCGGCGGGTCGGGGTTGGGCCTTTCGCCTGCTCCGATGCGGTGCAAAGTTGTTTCCCGAACATTAGAATTTTATTCGCTTGTAGTTTGTCTGATTTGTTTCTGCACGGCTTCCCATCTGGTCGGTCGGCCTTTGCGCCCGAAGGGGACCGCGGGAGAGAAGGTTTCGGCCAAGTTCCGGGACGACTCCCCCCCCCTTTTTTTTTTTGTTTACGAAAAACCCGAGCGTTTTTCTTGGGCGCATCTCCCGCCGCCGCGGAATCCCAAGTAAGCTCGGCACTTCCGAGGTGTGAAGGTCGAGGCTGTTGTCCAAGGTCGCTCCCCCACCCGAAAAAAAACGATACTTTGGTTCCTTCCAGAGTTTCTCGGTCGTGACCGTTACCACCAATATAGCGGATTAGTGCTACACGCGCCAGCTTATTCCTGAGTGTCGGACTTCTTTTCTAGGCACGGCACTCCCTCTGTCTCCCTAAGATCACACATGATGTCTTATTTGGCCGTGCAACCTTGTATGCTCGAAATAGTGGCGTTTTTTTGGAGACGTTCCCTTTGCAGCTTCCTGCTCTCCAGGTAATCAATAGTCTTCTCAAAATGGTTAATTGGCCATCAGTCACTGTCAGAGGAAGTGCTTAGGAACCCAGAGGTGCCTCGCTGCAGCTCATAATAAAAGAGTGTCCGCTCCTCTGGGCCTTATGTTGGCCTTTACTTCGGCCCAGGTAGCGGACAGGGGGAGGCAACTGTGAACGCAATATGTGGGGAGGCATAGATTAATAGTTCCTTAGCAAGGCCACTAGGGAGCGATGTGAAAACCACTTCCACTTCATCATGCAGCCGAGCGGATGGAGAAACGGCAAAAGGTGGCGAGAAGGCGACCGGCGCGGGGGTCATTTAATACAATTGTCCGTGTGGCGCCGGGGGGACTCGGCTTCACGACGCGCCGTGATTTGGTTTAATTAATGTCTTGCGTTTCGACTCGGCGGTCGCCGAGTCTTACGTTGTAACGCGGTCAGCCGGGAATTCGATGTTTTCCTTCCACGTCCGAACGTTCACCGCGAGAAGGAAACGCAACTCCGTCCGTCCGATGGTACGGCTCATTGTTATTCCCGTGCTTATTTTTCATGCCATTTAAGACATATAATTAGAAATCACCCGAGGCTACCCAGACAACCAGGCTGGCCGGAGTTGATTGGTGAGGGTATCCGAGGGGAGGCCCGGCCGGAATTTGTCATCTTGAAGTGATGTTGTTGACAAGACAGGAGCCGCGGTGACCTTTCCTAATTATTTGTATGTGTCCGGACCTCGATGCCTTAGGCAAGCAATTCAACTGAGTCAACAGAGCGCTGACTCCGGGAGCACGTTCGAGCGCATACAGCACGTTATGGGATGTACGGCTCGGATATCGGGCTCAGCGCCAAGCTTGTAAATAATTCAATATTGATACGACATAGCTAAATACCATTTGTGTCACCTTTTTGCTCCGTCACTATTTATAGAAAGATAAAGAAACTCAAATATGTAATCGCATCATGCAGGGCAAAGAAATATGAAAAAAAAATATGACCGTAATCTTCTTGTGCAACCCTTTTAAATAATAATAACAGCAATAATAATGATGATAATAGCGAAATAGTGATGTAAATCTTGTGTCTACGACTCAACGCGATGAACTGTGTCCCGGGATATGTTAGAAAAATAAATAAAGTCTTTTTAACAAAAGGGATCAGCCAGATGATCGCTGGACTCGCCCTTGAATCCAAATCACGAGTTACCGCTCGTCGTCTTCTTCAACCGTCCCACCGCCCTTTTTAATAATTCATTTTGGATTTTGCATAATCTATCTCGATATGGGCGCAGCGGGCAACAAAAATGAAGAAGTAAAAACCGAGGTCTCACAGTTTTGATAAGATACCTTGGTTGTGCAACCTTCAATTTTTATTGGCCGAAACCAGACCTCCTTTAAATCGTCCCAGTTTCACCTGCCGTTACCTAATTTCCCGTTTTGCGAGACGATTCCCACAAATCATGAATCATTTGTCGTCCAGCCGGATTTGAGTTGGAGAGAGCTGCTTCTCTCCGCGACGTCGGTCCCGCTCTTATTGTTTTTTTGGCTTTTTTTTTTTTTTAAACTCCCCAACACCGTTTTTTTCCGGACGGGAAATGAGGTCTTGACGTTACATATTCAAAGCTTTGGGCCTTAGCGGCAGATTTTCCTCTGTGAGACGGCCAGGAACACTCGGCTCGCGGAGAACACGTCTTCAAATCCAATAAAATTAATCGTGACAAACACAGCGGCCATTCAGGCCAGATGATCCTTCTTTTTTTTTTTTTTTCAATCACGGTCTTGCACTTGATTACCGCTTTTATGGATTTAAATGTCCACTGACGTGGCGCTCACACTGAATCAAAGCGTACAGTTTCATCATTTACCATCAGATTCTTCATGCAGCTTGGATATCAAAGATTTGCGATCGCTATGTAATGCTGCCAATTATAAGACATCGGCACTGTCATGCTATTCTGTATTGCAGCCCTTTGTCGAGAATACATGAAATACGGAGACATCACGGGTAGACGCCAGGGAGCCCCGCAGCTTTTTCTCCTTTTGTAAAACTATTCATATAACATGCTTTGTCATTAAAATCTTCTTCACGGCATCCTTAAAGATATTCGTATTTGTTTGAAGTTAATAAGGTGCATCATCACACGTCCGGGTTTTGCCGTTCTTTCGGGCGGAATCTTCTCGCCGCGGTTGCCGGAGGTGACTTGCAAACAATCGGTGGAATTAAAGCGTCCATCGGTCGGTTGTGATGAAACCTGGCTGCCAAAGTCCTGCAGGAGTTCTCAGTTTGAGCTCATGTTTTTATCATCTGTAGCCCCTTTTTTTTTTTTCCACCTTCATCTCCGCGGTCCACGTTTCCACCCACACCTCGAGGTTCAGTGGAAGTGTTCAAACCAGGCTTGACTGCACCTAGGGTTAAAGTAACCGTGATACACCTCCGGGCTAGCAGGTGGCAAAAAGAAGGAGACAAAGACCCAAATTTGTCATTTGCGGCGACAAACTACAGCGAAATGTTTTCAAACCCCGCGATCCGCACGAAAATAGACGGCGGTCTCAGGTAGCGGCAAATCATCGAGCCCGGACCGCGTCGACCGTCCGCTCCTCGCACGTCGGACGATTAAAACGGAAGCGTGTCGAAATGAAACAAACGGGTTTGGAAGTGGAATAGAACACAATAGCCTTTTATTGTATTTGCATTTCAAAAGCACAACA
This sequence comes from Fistularia commersonii, assembly GCF_037954325.1. Classification (NCBI taxonomy): domain Eukaryota; kingdom Metazoa; phylum Chordata; class Actinopteri; order Syngnathiformes; family Fistulariidae; genus Fistularia; species Fistularia commersonii. Next base: position 8,698,475 of record NC_141314.1, read on the forward strand.
CAGTTGTAAGAAAAACAACCAAATTAAGCGCCGCCCATGGGTTCCGCCGATCGGCGTTCTTCATCCGTACTCGCAACGTTCGCCGGCCGTCAAAGAACTTTGGGAAAGCTGAAAAGTCCCGATTTCACTGTTTTATCGGGAACGCTTTTTGGAATAACGGGTGGAAAAGTGCCGTTAATGGGAGCTACTCTGAATGGAGGGAGAAATCGGTCCTTTCATCAGTAAAGTTGCTGATCCCGCTCATAAATGCATACCTGAAGAATTTCAAATGACTTATTTACAATTGCAAAATCGGAAGAAAACTCACGCATCCGTCCCGACATAGTCTTTCACATAGAATATATTCAAAACACGTTAATCCTGGCTGAAAGAGTCGCCTTTAAATATGTGCATCGTTTCCTTAATTAGCTCCCTTTTTTGTGGTAAATTAATTTTAGGCTGCTGGTATTTTCTGCTCACTTGCTCTTTCTTGATGCTTCCAACAGCATTATCTTGGGGGAGTGAATGCTTCCACTCGAAGGGACGCGCCGCAAATCGTCTAGAATTTGCAGATCTGAAGCTTCGCTCATTAAAATGGAGATATTCCAACAACAGGTCTGCAAATGTGGGCTCTTGTTTATTTAAAATTGAACAGCACAAGCTGCATTTTATAGTCCATTAATACGCCTTTCATTAAAGTGCAGCCGGGCTTCGGCTCCGTCGGCCCGGCGCGGACGAAACCGGCATCGGCGTGAAATTTGCCGTGGGCGGACGGAAGATCCGCCGCGGCGCCCGGCGGTGTTCGACGGGCGATCGGCACGTCTTTCCCGTGCGGTGTTTTGTCTTAATTGGACAGTGAATAATGTAGATCCGGACGTGCGCCTACAGGTCTGATAGTTTTTCTCACGTTAGGAGCTTCGTGTTACCGGCGTATATGAATTAATCCAATCGTTTTATTCCGTCACGATCGATACCGAGGGGACAGTCACCCGCTCGCTCGCTCGCCCGCATCGTACAGAGACCGACAACCGTTCGTACAACCGGGCGATTCTAGGTTACCGGTGAACGCCGTGCATGATTTTTTTAGGACAGTGGGAGGACGCGGACACTCGGAAACTGTGTGGATCCGGTCACTGAAACATAAAGTTACCGTGGTCACTCTGCTGCTTCCATAATCTCACTATCTCACCCATTCACGTCACGCTCTAACTGCTCTTTCTTCCTTCTGTTGGTCCCAGCCCACACACATCCTGCCTATTTTTGTTTATTTACTTTATACTTGTCATTGAATTTTCACTTTTTATATTATTGTTTTTGTTCCGGTTGTCCATTATTATCCCAATGTTGTTGTTGCTGCTGTCTGTTTATTCGTGGATGTCCTGCTATCTTCTGTCTTCTATCTATATTTATATTCATATTTATTTTACATTTTTGTTTTTTTTACATGATAATTACGCTCCTGTGACAAAGGAATTTCCCCCTATGGGGATCGATAAAGTTGATCTCTTAAAAGCAGAGGCCACGGCGGTCCCAGCAGACGGGAGGAGCTTCCCGTTTCCCGGCGTTCGTCGTGGAAAGCGTGAACGTCGGCGTCCGGCGAAGCCGTCGCTCTCTGACCGATGTCGGCTCACTCCGCGTCATTAACCGCTCCTCTTATGGCTTCCATCTGTTATTCCTACGTCCCCGTAGCGGATTTTTAATGCCAATTCCGAAAATCCCATCATAAGCTGACAATACAATAGAGGGTTATTAATCTCCATTATTCCTGATTTGACAGTCTAATTGGACCTGAAGAGCCAATCTGGATTTACCAGCTAAGGTGTGATGCAGAGTGGAAAAATACCCCTGTAATATCTGTCATTTTTTCCCCCTTTGAGTATCTTCATTTGCCCTTTGCCGGCACGGTTTGCGTTGCGCTGTTCCGATTGCGGATTTATCCAGAGGATGTTTCTAAATAACGCCACAAAAATGTTTGTAGCACTCAAAAAAAAAATCTCAATAGCCTGCGGGACTGAGATAGGGGGAAGAGAACCGTTGTTATCCTGCAACCCCCACCCGCCTCCGCCTCCGCCCAGCCCCTCCCCCCGCCACTATTTTGATCAGTGTCAAGAGAGTTTACTGTGAAATCTGTGCTCCTGATGGAAGTGACATGCCAAGTGCCGACATGAGCCTCACTCTCCGCGAGCAGAAGTGACACGTGATGCTATTTCTGACTGTCGGAGTTCGGATTTCAAAGGTCTCTCGTTGTCCCGGGTCTCGGCGGAGTCGAACAGAAATACGCGAATCGGATTCTGTATATTCGGAAGGTCAGAGGCGGCAGGTTAGCGGACGCCCCTCCCCCGAAACGACCCCGAGGGAGCTACGGCTGTTGACATTTGTCTTAATATCTGTCAATCTTGGGAGTTTTGTTCGCAATGCACCCCCGGCCGCCCCCCGCCCTGTTGTTTAAGGGGGGGCGTGGAGCAGGAGGTAGAGCGAAAGCCCCCGAAACCTCCTCCTTCTAGCCTGTCGAAGCGTTGTTTAGCAAGACGCTGAACCGCTGGCGCCGCTAGATGGCAGCCAGCTGCTCGCGGTTCATCCATCTTGGGTAGTATAATAAATTAAATTCTGACTCGTCGTCGGTTAAAATAGTGCCCTCATAACCCAAAGAATACAAGTAGAAGTGATACACATATGATGTTATCTGTTAACGTTTAAAGCAATAAATAACATGTGGGTTACTTTTCAAGTGAAGCATGTAAATCGGCGTTGAGTAGCGTCCGTCCATCATCTGCGCCTTATCCTGCACTCGGGGTCGCAGGGGAGGGGGACGCTGGAGCCCATCCGTCATCGGGCGAGAAGCGGGGTTCACCCTGGACCGGTCGCCAGTCAATCGCAGGCCCACATCTATACAGACAAACAACCGTTCACTCACTCATTTGCGGCAATTTTTCCCCAATTGACTCTTTTTGGACTGTGGGAGGAAAGTGGAGAACCCGGAAACCCGTCCAGACACGGGGGGAACATGCAAACTCCACGCAGAAAGGGATTTTTTTTTCCCCCCAACATTCAGCCATTATCTATTGCGGTGACCCTGCAGTCAGACATGCTGGAGCGAGCGGCGGCGGCGGCGGCGGCGGCGGCGTTCCCCCTGGATCTATCACGGGCCCGCATTTCATTCATTCGTTCATTCATTCACCATACAGACACATGCGATCATTCATTCACGCCTCACGCGGAGACATTCATCCGTTCTCCACCGTCCAGGTTCGTATCAAAATCGTATCTCTGCCGGCGCCAAACGGTTCCTCGGGGCCACGCAGGCGTGTTTTAGCGTTTAGATCATTTTAGCTTTGTCAGTTACATGTTCTTTTAATAAAGCCGAACCCCGCTCTCCGGAGGGTCCCCATGATGTTGGAGTGCTTTTGGTTTCTGGCTGAATGAAGCTGCTCCGTCATCTTTTCATGTCAAATCAAGAGTTGGAACGGAAAGGAATGAATAAATTATGACGCACGTGACCGTCTATTGTGACATGTTGCTTCAGAAGATCCGCTAAGCTTGGGAAAACTAAAGGAAAACGGAGTCTCATTCCCTTCGCTGTGATGAGTAATTTAATATTACGATTGTTTTAATTGTACTGAAAGGGTTTTCAAATATTTAAATGTTAAAAACAAACACGACTTAACCAAACGCACGACCCTGAATTAAGCATTTCAAGGCTCCGACAGTCACACTTTAGTTCTGCGTATACTATATTTCATATTACACGAACATAAACAAAAAACGGTCGTTTACCAGAGAATCCCCGGAACGACCCCGCCTCGATAAGGCGATCCACTCCGTCGTCGCTTTCGAATCTCGGTTTGAAGCCGGGGGTGTTTATATGACTCATCTCATGGTTTGTCCTTTTACTGGTCCTTTTCAGACCTGAATTATCCGTCGATATGCGACGGAGGTGCCGCGGTGAGAAGTAAGGCCGGTGTCCCGCGCTCGGTCCTTCCATTACATTTTTATTTTCTGAAGCCGACTGAAAAGTCGTGTCAGGCTCGTCTAAATCCTCAATCTGCAGCATAAACTACATACTCGGCTCCGCGACCTTTACTCCAGTGATAATTGAATAACTCCTCCAGCCGAATGTTGTAAATGTCATCAGTTTTATTTTGTTACGTTTGTTTTTTTTTTTTTTTTATATTTATATATTTGCCTTCCTGCTTTTAAAACAAAGAGCAAAGCAATCATCTCAAGATGAGCATTCGCCTCTCGAAGTCATCAAGCACTCGTTCAGATGCGTGAAGAAGCCACTCGCTGTTTTCAGACAGAAATGATCTAAGAAGTTTCAAACTCCAATTTCGTTCCAGGAACCAGCCTCCCCCCTGGGGAACTCTTTAAGTTTCGCACTCTAGGTTTTGCATTTTAGTTTTCTGACGTGCATTACTCTCAAAAACAAACCACAGAAGAAGAAGTAGAAGAGGAGGAAGACGACACGGACATCGTCCCATCACGTTCTGCATGTTGCAAATAATCAGATGCGTTGAAGTGTCTTTGGCTTCTCCCTGAACTGCACCAACCCGGCCGCTAGTTTGCTATTTTAGCTAAAATGTTGATATACGGCTGGCCGGAAGAGCTCGGACCTCTTCGTCACTCCATTCCTTGCTGGTTCTGTCCCATTTGGTCCCAAGAAAACAGCCGTCCGGTGACCTGTAGCTTTTCAAAATGGCGCTCTTGGGTCGGCAAGAAGCATCAGGTGATGGTTTTGGCTCAGGGGTTCAACCAATCACTTGCAGCTCATGGGTACCTTCTTCTTCTTACTCCTCCCTTTAGGGTTCATCGCTGCAAATCCACCTCCTCCATCTAACGCCACTGCCCTGGAGGTCCCTGGTTCCTCTGGAGCCTAGATCCTGAAAAGTTTCAAGGAACCTCAAAAGGTTCCCACAGCGCTTAAGGGATGCTATTGTGTTCAGAAGATGAAGATAGATTGCGAAACAGTTTAAGTCCGTGTACAAAAGAGAAGGAACTCGCTTACGCTACGACAAAAACTTGTCTTTCTTTTCAAATTCCCTCTATCCGCTCCCCTCGCACATTAAAACCGGCCGCCGTACAATTCATCTCCCTCCCCTCATTAAATCGACAACCCGGACTTCGGTACGTCGGGATAAAGGCGTTTCCACCTTTGAGCTTTTGTCGGGATTCACATTTTCTTTTTTTTTTTTTTTATTTCCCTCTGCGGAGCCCAGCCTGTGTGCGCCGGCTGCCATTTTGTGTCGAGCCCTCGCAGCGCCGTGGAAATTGCCAGGTTCTAAAGCAAACACCGGAGGCTCCGGGTCCCACGAGCGCGGCGAGGGCCGAGTAAAGCCGTTCCCCCCCCCGTCGGCACGGGAACCCGGCCCGCCGTCTCATTCCACCGACGAGGCCGCAGTTGGTTCCCCGAACACGTCGGGGTTCATTTAGAAAAAAAAAAAATCTTCTCTCATGCCTGAGGTTGCCGCAAGGGTTTTTTTGCGGTTGTGTTTTTAAAAAACACGCGCTGTATATTTTTAGAGTAATGCTGTAAAATCACAGCATAAGCATTTCACCGGGAAGATATAATTTGACAAGTCTGCAGCGTTTCATTTTGGGGCGCTGAGGCATGATGATACAGGCCGGCCTTGAATTCTTCTATCCCCCCCCCGCCTTTTCTCAACGTATGATGCCCAACTGTACAAATTATTTGAATCGCCAGAAGGTGTTTGATTTATGCTGAGTCGGAGTTATCAGCTCCAAACAGGCCATGTAGCCCTTCGCTTATCACCCTGCCCAGCCGCTTGGAGAATTTCTGCATGTTTTTTTTTTTTTTTTGAGCTCAGCCATAAATGTGATGACAATAGTCGCGACAAAAAAACTGCCAGTCGCAGCGAAACCAGCGCCACCCTCCTCGCCTAATTTTCCCGTGTTGGATCCTCCTGCGGTATGTTTGACAAGGAGAGCTGGCGGCATCACGCTGTGGCGCCGCCCACGCCCGACCCCCACACACACACACACACACACACACACACCCCACTCCAACCGCGTCGCACAATTAGGATGCGGCTTCTCCTCGAGCCGGAACAAAAGGTGAACTGGCAGAGCTCAGGCCGCGTCCAGCCGCAGCGGAGGGGTGTGTGTGACACTCCTAGAACTGTAGGGCATGTTCTTGACCGGCGAAGTCATTGGCTGTCACCGAATATCACCGTCTCCGCCGCCACTAATGGCATCTCCAGATTGTGCTACGAGGAACAAAGGCTGGTTGTATGAAACACGAAGGGAAAAAATAGAGCGGAGCCATTAAGGCTGCGGGGCTCTGCTTTGTGACAGTGGCTGCAGACCTATAGAAGTGTCATGACAGATACCAACCAAAGAACAATTATAGGGTGATGCGCTCGCAGCTAAGCTGGCGGCCCCTTCAGCAATATGACAAAAAAATGTGGAACTGAATAGCACAAAGAAAAACACGGGCGCGCACGTATTTAGATGCAGGACGAGTAGCGCCGGTTCCCCGGTTTAATAAGCTGTTAAATGTAACCGACGATGAAAGAAGAAATCGGCCGTCTCTCCCTCTCTCTCTCTCTCCCCGTGGTTCCGTGCACGAGATTAAATTGAAAAGGTTAGTGTTAAACAAAACCATATGCAGAATAGTAACACATTTCCATATTACGAAGACTAATTTGCAATTTCCTGTGGTTATGGTAATGAATTAAAGGGCTCAACTTGAGATCCCCCTTATAATCATTTCCTTATGAGGTGTTTTATCATGATTATTATTATTATTTTCACTATATGCAAATGTGCATCTAATTTTTTAAACGCCGCAAACGGAAAGTTAAATCAGTGATGCGGCACCGTAGTGCAGTGGTGCAAGAAAGTTGTGAGAATAAGAGGATTGCATGGAGGACGTGCGATCAATATGTGTGAATGAACGGGTGATCGGTTACGCCGGTGCAATCATAGGTAATTGAACTTTTTATTTAGGGTAACATATTCGACACTCAAGGACGGCATACAGACATATACATAGACACAACATACAAATTTAAAAGAAACAAACAAATAAAATCAATAAAAGTGACAAAACATGGTAAAAGTAAAAAAATAGATCACAAAAAATGAATTGAAATAATGTGAATGAGAGTGAATGGTTGCACATCTCTGCATAATGTGTATTCTTTGTTCTAAATGACTAAAATATAGCACTATAAAACACTAAAGAAACAATGAAATAAAAACAACAAAAGTGACAAAGTGGTCCAATTAATATATATATAAATATTTTTTAATTTTTAATGAATAAAATATTTTTTTCTAAATGAAGTGTAAATGAGAGTGAACGGTTATCTCTCTATATATTAATAAATAGTACGTTTTATTTAAGGCACTTTTCTCGACACTGTACGGACAGATACATGTACATAATACACGTTTAAAAGATTAATCATTTTTAAAACAGAGAGCAAACAGTCGTCCGTCTCCGTTCGACATGTCAGTGAGAAAGTGAATACTTTTGCGTGCACCTGACACGTGAACGGTCGTACGTCTCGAAACGTGACTTTGCCATCAACAGGCGTTTCGATTTACCGTTGGGAAAAACACTGCTGTGCTCTCTTACGGTCTGAACGGTGTGAAGGAGAGAGTGAATATTTGTTTCGTGAATGAGAGGATGAACGGTTGCACGTCACCGTAGGACAAGCGAATAGCGGCTCGTCTCGATTTGTGGCCTCCGTGATTGACGGGCGGGCGGTCCCGGGCGAATCCCGCCCAATGACAGCCGAGATAGACTCCGTTCCCCTGCGCGACCCCCTGAGCGCGGGATGAGCGGGATAGATAATGAACGAATGAATGAATAAATGAGTTTATTGACCTCGTCCTGTCTGCAGGAAGGAGTCACTGGCAGGTAATATTAAAGGTGCGAGTGATAGGGGAGCATGTCTTCAAGACTTGTCATGAGTATCTGGAATCACCGCCTCAAACTGCTGATAATGAAAACACGATAATGAAAACCAAATACATATTTTCTCTTATCTGCCCACCGGTTTGCTAGTATTAGAGAGAACCTCGTCTGCCGGCGTGCCCCGACTGTGCGCGTCTTCTCGGTTGTAAACAACACGTACGTGGACGGGGGCTGGGAGAGGGGGGAGGGCGACACGCCACTTCGGCTGTCAGTTCCTGCAGGAAGTCTTCCAGCGTCGCTTTCTACGTTCAAATCTGGATGATAAATACACCTCTTGTGTAGTTTCCCCTTTGAGAACCCCCCTCCTGTCCCCCAATACTGAATAATGTTATTTTTACACGTACTCTTGGGGAATATTGCTCAGCCACGATGTTAAATGTGCCATGTTTTTATTTATTTATCTTTTTTTTTTTTGCAAAGCGTTGCAGTACAAATCCTGGCATCAGCGCCATCACAGTAAATCTCTGTCACCGTGACACCCGGAGTCAAAACACCGGCCTCGGAAAGAAGCGACGCCGTCCCGGTGTCGGGAAAATAGTTCTCGCTGCTGAAGCGCTAATGAGTCTGACAGAGTTAAAAGTATAATTCACATTATTCATTAATCAAATGACAATCTTAGTCGCTTTGGGAGAGAAAGATTTGACCTGTGTTTTTCTTTTTTTTTTTTTTTTTTCTATAGAGGCAGATTGGTGTTATCTTTCACCCTCCCCGTTTTGGCGGCCGCCGCATGTTTCTGGTCCATGTGTCTAAGTTTCCCAACAGACGCTGCAGAGACCCGCAGCTTTAGCCGTAATATCCCGGTTAATTCCCCAGCATTTCGGTTTATTGCTGTCAGAGCCCCTGTGTCAGTTTATCCTCAATTCTGGCTTATTCTTTTTTTTTTTTTTCTGACGGCTTTATTACTCTGTGGTACCGAGAATGCCCCGTGCATCGACCGCATATTCAGAGATATAGATTAATCCATACGGGAGCGAGCGGTTCTCTTTCTCCATCACGTTTAAGTGAAGACAAATTGAAGCGAAAGGCCGTGGTCACACACACACACACACACACACACACGCGCGCGCTCGGAGCGCGGCGGCGAGACGTCTTTCACCCGACAACCCGAATCCCGTCACGTGAGAGATAAACGTACGGAACGGGATCTGTTTGACGCCGTCCCTCCGCCCACGTCCCTTTTGTCACTCGCCGTCAACAGTTGGGACGCAGCAGTAGAAGGCCGGATTTAAACAATGCCACCCCGGGTTGGAGAGGTTTGTCACCGAATTTTTGCGGGTCCATATAAAATAAAAAAAAAAAAAATGGCGCTCTGCTGTGAGACATTTTACCGCACAGCGTGTGGGATGGAAATTTTTACTAGGGATGGTAATGATTCCGTAAAGCCACTGTTCAGTTTGCATATAGCCGAAAGAATGCATATATGCACACACACACATATATAATATAATTTTTTACAGTTGCATCCCTCGGTTCAATTATTTTTTATGACTACATTTTACACCCGTGTTTTTTTTTTTTTTTTTTTTTTTTTAAACGAAAGTGTCACGCATGGAATACCGGATGAATATGGATTTGCTACAGAATCGGCAATAAAGCACCGAATCGCACACTCGGCACAACGCGGCCGCGCTTTGTTTATGGATGTGAGTATTCTCGGCCGTGTAAACAGTATTTTAGGTTCAAGCGTCGGCGGTCAGGCGTCACCGAGCGCAGGGTGGTTAGCGCTTCGAGCTCCCTGGTTGGATTCCCACTGGGGGCTCTTTCCCTGTGGGGTCTCCATGTTCCCCCCGTGTCTGAGTGGGGTTCCTCCCACGGGCCAAAAACATGTATAAATCGCCCGGATGTGTGAATGGCTGAGTGAACGCTTGTATGTCTCGACATGATGTGTGAAAGTGTGTGTGTTTGCTCTAAATGTGTGAATGAAAGTGTGAATGGTTCTGCCTCCATGTAATAATAGATAACAGTATATTTTACTTAAGGCACCTCGCCGGACACTCAAAAACAGCGTACAGATCTATTCATATGCACAAAATATAAATGTAAAAGAATTAGTAGAATAAAAAATAAATAAATAACCAAAATATAAATAAATGAGAGTGACCGGTTGTACATTTTTATATGATGTGTGAAAGCGTGTGTGTTTGTTTTAAATGACGTGACTTTTTTTTTTATATGATGTGCAAATGAACAGGTGGTCGATTATGCCTGTATGTAATAATGAATAATAATAGAACATTTTATTTAAGACGCCTCACTCGACACTCAAAGGACATATACAAATACACATAAATAAAATTTTAAAAGAAACAATAAAATAAAAACAATGAACATGTCAGTGGGAATATTAAAAAATAAATAAATAAATAAATGATGGGAAATGAAAGTGAATGATTTTACATATCTATCTGACGTGTAAATGAGCAGGTGATCGGTTACACCTCTATAAATCTAAAAAATAGTACGTTTTATTTAAGGCACCTTACTCGACACTATGAAACACCAAAGAAACAATAAAATAAAAACAACAAAAGTGACAAAGTGGAAAAATTAAGAAATACAGAAATAAAAATAGAATAAATAAATATTGTGAATGAGACTGAATGTTTTTTATAAAAAGTTTACCATGTAAATCTATGAATGTTCATTCCAAATGGCGTGTGAATTTTTTTTCTATATGGCGTGAAAATAAACGGGTGATCCCTTATGTTTATATGTAATAATAAATAATAATCGCAGGTTTTATTTGAGACGTCCCACCCGACACTCAAGGACACCGTACATGCATATGCATATACACAAAATACACATTTAAAAGAAGAAAAAAAGTAAAGACAAAAAAAGTGACAAATATGATAAATATGGATAGATAACTAAATACATAATAATGTGAATGAGTGGGTGAATGGGTGTATGTCTCTATATGATGTGTGAATAAGAGAGAGAACGGACGTGTTTCCCTCAACCGTCCCTTTAACCGTGCTGATTCAAGGTGGGGGATCACACTCGGAAGATGCGTTATCTTACTTTCTTTAAATTCGAAAATGCAGGAAACGCCTCACAGGTTGCTCTCCGCCTCGCCCCGTCTCCCGGTGCTTCACCGTCGATTTCACTGTCATTTGTCTAATGGCTACAAACGGGCAGCGTTGATGTCAGAGAAAATGTTCCGGCGTCCTTTGAGGCTGTATTTAAATAGCCCTTTTTTTTTTTTTTTTTTTGCATCATCCGGAATAAAAATCAGTGTTTTTTTTTTTTTTTTTTTGCCAAGGCTTGAGCAATAAGATTGGAGCGCGGCGCCGCCGCCCCCCACGGCTGCATCTTAGATCAAGGACATTTCTGCAGGGTTGCGGTGGATCAAAGAAGCGATGGTCTGTGACTCTGATGCCTCACATGCCTCCGCAATCCGGCTGGATTAAGAGCTCGATCCTCTTTCTGGGTTAGAAACGCAAATAGAATAGAGGTCGCGACGTATTTGACACCGGCTTGAAATGCCTGTTCCGATGACTTAAACGCGCTCCTGGTATCTTTGCACGGATTACTTCGACGGCCGAGTTAAATATAATTTTTATACAAATTGATCTTGACATCGGATCCGTCTATTGCTCTCTGATACGTCGTGATGGCGTGTTGTCGGAGACTCGTGGGATTTCCCCGCCGCTCCTTCCATTTGCCTCCGTAGCCGTTAAACGAACATGTCAAAGGGAGACGGAGAAATCAATAGGATTTTCATTACGCTTTTATTTTCATAATACAAGACAGTCAGGGTTCAGGGCTCCGATTGATACATTAATGCCTCCCCGTCGGCGAATCGGCTTCCGAGGCCCGTCGGCGCGATGACGCGGGGGCGGCGGGATGCGACCGGCGAACCCGATTCGCCACGGTGCCGCGTCCGTCCCCCCCCCTCCCAGTCAACAGCTGTCCGTTTTGTCATTGTAGATTTCAGGCGGTGTCGTGGCTTTACAGGGCATGATCTCTCTGAAAGCTGACTTTATTGAATTATCCCTCGCTCTCCAGTCCCACTTTGAGAGGTAGAGTTAAGCAGCTTACCTGTGCTGAAAAATACATGACTATAGTGTTCATGGTCCAGTAAGAAACCCAGATGCCCTACAAACAGAAGTATTCTGCTTTTTGTTTTGCTTTTTACACCTTGCAAACTACAGGTTGATCTAAAGAAAAAAAAAAAAAAACCAAGACAGGTGTGTCCTTTCCTGTCCAGACACTGCGGCTCTCCAAACACACACATTCAGCCACACTCCGGGCTGCAGAAACAGATCTTTGCGCTTAATGTCACACACCCAGACACATCATCCGCGCCGCGGATGCTCGGAATAACCTCTTTGCAATACATTTTAAAGACTTCCCGACGTCTCGGACTTGGCGGGGGAGGCGGTTCGAGCCTGGAAGGGTTGCAAAAACACGTTGGCCGAGAACCCTGTGATATTTATCGCCCGTCTCCGCGGCGCCCGCTCGGCTTTACGCAGCTTTAAACCAAGTCTGGGCGCCCCGTTTAGACGTCTGGCTGCAGGTTTTGTTTTAAGTTCAGTCCATAAACATTCGCAGAGATCTCTGTAAATAAACACCTGAATCAAATAGTTGGTTTACGGAGAGTTTAACAATTTAAAATGAGAACATCTCCTTCAGGAGTCCACAGGCTGTAGTAGTGTGGTTGGACCTATAGATAAAATAAGACAGGATGGGCTGCATGGCAGGGTTCAATTGGTAATGCTAGAAAAAAACGCAAATGAAGAATATAGATACAAATAAAAAGACTCTGTACAATATGTATAATAGAATACAACATATAAAATTATAGAAAGCGATATAATAAATGCCTTGTGCAGAGAATCATTATAGAAATCACAGGTGCACGGCCGTAGACGTGGGCAGTAAAAATGAAATGATAATAAGTAGGCTGTCCTGGAGAATGTAAAAAATATAATAAAAAAATGTAATTTCGCTATTGCAGTGATGAGAGGTAGAGATGGAGGGAGTGGGGTCATGCAAAAAAAAAAAAAGATGTGATTCCTGTTAGTGTCATAAAGGTTAATAATCACACCACTAAAGTATGGAAATGTCTATTTGTGCCAATTTAATGAGCAAATGTAAAAGTCTTGTGAATCATAAGAAGCTCTGCAGAGATGAGTAGTTTCTTAAAAGATCCGCGTCAAAAACTTGGGGTTTATCTGCAATGCCCTTTTTGCCGGTCAATCGCAAAAGTGTTTTCGGACGTCGTCTCAGCATAACATGCTATTGTTCGAGCTGGAATCGCCCTGTGGACAGATACTGGTGCAAAAAGCGGACAAACAACCCAGATCTTCAGCCAAATGGCTGAAACATATGCATATTAAGCACTTTTAGCCATTATGTATTAAAGCAGGAGCCTCATATTGCTGCTGAATAGTGATACGAGTCTCCCTAGTCTGTGACGCTCGTCTCTGAAACCAGTTTTTTGAAGTCTAGGACTACGTTTTTGAAGCGTTGGACATTTTGAGGACGTGCACTATGTTCGTATCTGATTAACTCATTAACATTGCAAATCACTGTAAAGTCATTCATACGTGCTAATGCGGTTAGCCTACTTTTGTATGATTAGATAAAATCAAGGCAAAATGATGCTACACACACACACACACACACACACACACACACACACACACGCCAGGATCTATGATGGTGGTTATAGTCTGACACACAAAAGGCAGAAATAATGTGGAAAAGGAACACGGGACTATTTATCTGTTCCATGAAGGAAATTAAAATATGTCTATTGCAGTGTGTGAACAGCGTGATTGAATGAAATGTCGTGTTTTAGTACTTCAGATCGGTTGCCATGGCTCCGTGACTCCTCTGTTGGAATTTTGGTTTTGGGAGTTCAACTTTTTGAGCATTTTTTCTCATTTTCCCTTTGCTACCACTATCAACTTTGGTATCACACACAAGGCCAATTAAAATATACTTGAACCTGAAATGATGCAGAGTAGTTTGTTGACAACCAACGGACCAGAAACACAATGAATGAAGTCCTTTTTGTGAGTGGACGTCTTCGTTTCAAACATATAAGGGTATTAAAATTGTCACGGTCTTAATATCCGCTGAATAATTTTGACACGGCAAACAGCGACTCGACCAAAACGCCACATCCAAACTACAATGTGGTTCAAAGTACTGCCTTTTTCATATGCCCCTGTTTTTTTGTGTTTTAGCAATTCATGCTTATTGATTTTGCAATCTTTGTTGGTTCTATTGAATGTTACCCAAATACTTTGGTTTTGTTAACCGGACCAGGATGTGGTCTTTTTTGTTTTGTATCAGCTGATGTGACGCAACTATGGCTGGTCTTGTTGGGTTAGCTTTGTCTTAAGGGTGAAGCTAAGGGTAGAAGACAGAATGCGTATCCGCACGATTACCATTTGGCAGATGATTTGACTAGTTTAGTCTCGGATTGATGGCAGAATCCTGGAAACGATGCCCTTCAGTCAAACTAAACCGTAAAGCGTGTCGTAAATCAAGCACACAGGGAACGACAGCGTTGATTTTAGTATCTCGGTAGACTCTGCTTTAATTAAAAGGCAGTTGCGACATGAAACAGGAACCCATTTCGACAAACTTCATGTCTGTCTTGGTTTTCATTTTCAATTAGAACGGAACCTCGAATTGTCCCGTAACATTAATAGAACAGGAATATTTTACGACTTAAGGCAAGGCTCCCAGGAGTCTTTGCGGGAGCGTCACCAATCGGAGCAACTGGCTGCAGTATGAAACCAATATCGTGCAACTCAATAACCTCACCGAAATGAGTTTGAACGAAGTAAAATAGGCCTTTCCCTGCACTTGCCTTACGTCTAAGCCCATTGACAAGCGGAGATGTTTGCACTGCACACACACAATCCAGTGGAAGGATGTTTTTGGTCTTGCTGACACTTTTGTCCTTGAAATGCCAGTTACTCTTGTTTGTACAACGGTACTCCCTTTACATTGACGGGCCTTTGTAGCATAAATTCAGGTTTGAATTAAATTCTGGCGCTATTTGTGGTTAACTTGGTCAGGTGGCTGAAATTTAGTTTCGGACCTTTATGAGTTTGGCCGGAGGCCTCCGGTTTGCCTCCACTAAACCTCTGAATGGTTGGTAGACATAGAAGTGGAATTGGTTTCTAAGCAACCTCCACTCCTCCTCAGGGATGGATCATATGTACAGGCCAAATTTAACTGTGCAAATTGTATTTGTGACAAGTATAAATTCTCAAAATGCTGCAGAGATTTCAGAGTGTAAACAAGTGCAGTGTGCAGCAAGAGGGATATTTATTTGAATACCAGTGCAATCTAGTTGGATTTATTTTTTCGTCATTTCAACCCACATTAATTTTCTTCTTGCCGTACTCAAAGCATCTGTGGTTGGTTACCCAGGTAACATGTCATGTGTTGTTGAGGGTTCACATATTAGTGTACTTAGTGTAACATCGTCAAAAAATTAAATGTAAACTGAGAATGTTCATATGTACCATTCACTCATATCTTCTTTTCCTTTTGGCTGTTCCCTTCAGGGGTCGCCACAGCGAATCAACCGTCTCCATCGAACCCTATTCTCTGTATCCTCCTCTCTCACACCAGCTAACTTCAAATCCTCTCTCACCACGTCAATAAATCTTCTCTTTGGTCTTTCTCTAGATCTCCAATTCCAGCGTCCATATACCAATACACTGACTATCCGTCCTCTGTCCATGACCCAACCGTCTCTGACCTTCTCTCTGAAACATCTACCATGTGCCGTCCCTCTGATGGACTCATCCCTGATCCTCTCCATCCTGGTCACTCCCAAAAAGAACCTCAACATCTTCATCCCTGCGACCTCCAGCTCTTCCTCCTGTCTTTTGGTCATTGTAACAGTTTCCAGTCCACACAGCATGGCTGCTCTCACCACTGTCTTGTCCACCTTTCCTTTCCGTCTGGCTGATAGTCTTCTATCTCTGTCACTTTTCTCCATCCATTCCAAACTTCTTAAACCTGTTTCTTGACCTCCTTCCCACACTGTCCTACGCTCTGGACTGTTGACCATTCTCTCATATAGAGAGACATATAACCATCCACCGTGTCACCGCTATGTTTGGGAGACATGGAACCCCTTGCATGGTTTTGGACTTTGGGAGGAAACCACAGAACCTGGAAGCCTCCTGGCCGGAATTAAACCTTCTCGCTGTGGGATGGAAGTTTTTAGAAATCCCCCTCACCCACATGCTGGTGGCAGAGCGGCCGCGCAAGGCGCTAACATGAGCATCGGGGACAACTTTGGGTTCGGTGTGTTGCTCAAGGTTACTTTGACGTGCAGGCAAGAGGAGCAGGGAATCGAACCGCCAAACTTCCAGCTGAAGGCGACCGACTGAGCCGCAGCCGCCCCGTACTTTTTATGAGAGACCCATTACTCACATCCATCTTAGCAACCTTTTATTCCTAGTGCGGCCTCCCTGATTATCTACATTTGTCAATGCATAATGACAAGGGCAACATCATTACATCAACATAATGATGTAATTCTGAACAGCTAATTTAAAATTGAGAATTCGGAGAGAATGGAGTGGCAACCCACACACACACACACACACACACACACACACACACACACTCACACACACTGCAACGACTGCTGGCCAGTAACCGTGACAGCAGAAGGTGTAGGTGTAAACTACGACAGCCGGGGTCTCTAGATCCAATAAAGCTCAGTGTTATATTGCAGTGACAGGTCAGCCAGTTAATGCAACACAAAGGACAAAACAAATCAGCCTTGCTCATATGGGGCGACTATTCCTCATTACTCCCCTGGCAATCACAAAACAAATGACCACAGTCCTGCAGGTGCAATTCACTCTGCGGGCGTATAGACATTTACATTTTAATCATTTATCATACCGTGTTTGGCATCGTAATTAGTTATGTTTGGTCTCTAAGCTGTGTACCGACATCTCAAAATAGGAGGAAATTGCGTTTGTTCGTGCGTCTCGGATTCCGGGCCACCAAACTG
Organism: Fistularia commersonii; assembly: GCF_037954325.1. NCBI lineage: Eukaryota > Metazoa > Chordata > Actinopteri > Syngnathiformes > Fistulariidae > Fistularia > Fistularia commersonii. Next base: position 8,715,403 of record NC_141314.1, read on the forward strand.
GCCGCGTTGTTGTCAAACTTCCCGAGCAGAAGCTGTGAGAATGTGTTTGCCTTTTTTTTTCGTTTTTTTCCCTCCCCACCTCCTGCTATTTCCTGCTGTTCATCCGGGCACCATTTGTGCTTCACTTTGCACTTTAAAACATTTGTTTTCATGTCTGCAGCTGTGTGTTCCTACTTTGCGGCTGATGAATAATCTTCGCTTCGAACTAGTTTGGATAGAAAAAGTGAGTCGGGCCATCGGGGTTGTATTTCCACGGAAACGGGTCGCTTCACAAGCGCGGTTCAATGAGGATTCATAGGTGAATCGCAAAAAAAAAATTACCAATCAACAATACGTTGCGATGGCCGTGTTGAACCAAGTGTTCTTAGTTCTCACTGCAGGAACATTGCTTGCAATTTCTAGAATCTCTTCATGAACCAGGCCGGTTCATGGCGGTGCATTCAGACAGCGGAGGAAGCTGTGTCGTATGACATAGTCGCTCGGTGATTGGCGGAACTCAAAAACCACGGTCATTAACAGGTATTTCCTGCGGCGTGCCATTTTCACAACTTTTATGGTCAGATGTTCACTTGCAACTTGTGACAAATAACAGAACCACCAAGAAATGGAGCGACGGGGAGGCCCGAGCTCACAAAGGGGCTTCCAGGGCTCACAGAGGGACATCAACATTTTAGCTAAAATAAGTCTGGCGTTAGCTTGCAGTGGGGTTCTTGTAGGTTCTTGTAGTTCAAGAGACTCCAACACGTCCGATTGTCCGCGGTTATTATTCCCGCCATGCAGAACATGGCCGCTGTGTCAGCTTCCACCTCCACGTTGACTGTGTCGTCTTCCTCTGTTTCTTTACGGCGATTTGTTTTTGAAAACTAGATTCAAAGTGTTTATTGTCACATGTACAGTGTGGAAACCTGTACAATGGCATTCTTACTTTGCTGTCCAATGTGCATTTGGATTTGTTTGGACACTAAATAGGTAGTGTCAACATTAGTATAAATATGAACAATGTTGACAGTTCAAGTAAGGGAGCTTAGATTGAAATTTGAGCTGAACAGTTCCTAGAACTGTGTTTTTGGAACTCTGTTGTGCATCCGTGATGCGTGCAAGTGTCATGAACTGCGTGTAAAAATAAAATAAGGATCTAACGCCCGAGACCGAACCGCGTGTTTCAAAGGAATCGACGATCCGTTTAAACAAACGATCGCATTTTAATTGATCCGCTCGTTAAAGAGAAGTCTGAAAACACAGATTTTCAATTTGAAGCGGAGGAGATAGCCTTTGCTCCTGTATCTGCCCTGATGTAAAGAGATGTGCAACCTCTATTCAGAAAACGATAAATTGAGTCATATACCGTTCAGGTTTGTCAATCTCAAAAAAGAAAACGCGTCGGATTTTGGAAATGGAACGAATATAACCTTAGCGGTCGGCTGGCACTGAACTCAGATACAGGTTAATGCATTCATGGTGCTGCAATCTCAATGTCACACTAGCTGTTGGGCCTTTAAACACCCGTCCACCTACGCCTAAATCATCCCCCCACTCAGACAGCTCTATTTTTTATAGTTGGACATCTGCAAAACATCAGGTAAATAAAATATAGACAGAGGATTTATTTGCCAGACATATTTTTCGGGCAGTTTTCTTAAACCTTTTTTATTTTTTGCATGTCAGCGCGCCGCCAAAAGTTGGTCTTGATTACCCCTTACACACCGCGTCTCCTCGGGTCGATAACTCAACCGGTTCTCATCTCCTGTGAATTATCAAAAATGAAGATCTGTGCCGGGAAAAGGGCCGAGATCCACCGTGGTGCTCGGAGGGAACCTTGCTCCGATGGGCTGTAAATCACACGCAATGGCTCAGTCGTCTTTCATTCATCCCCATATAGAAGGACAGGTGAAGCAGTGAGCTGATAGAATCATATTTTTTCCATGACCGTTTCACGGTGCAGTTTTCTCTGCTTTGGCTCATTGCCTGTAACACAAGTATTCTAGAAGATGGCTCTCTCTGGTTTCCAATGTTTTTGTCTCATCAAGACGAAAGAATCCAATTTCATAACTGCTGGTTTATATATAAAAAAAAAAAAAAAAAAACGCAACGAGCAGAATTACGAACTCGACCCCTGCATACTGTAATTTCCGGATTAAAAGCCGCTACTTTTTCCACACCCTTCAAACATTGCGCCTTGAACAACGATGCGGCTAATACGTGGATTTGTCGTTAGCTAACGAACTTCAAGCCGCCAAATCATTTATCCTCGTCACATCCGACCAATGAAATCGCCGTTTAACTCTGAGTTCAATTCCGACGCCGAAGATGGCGATCAGCTGGAGCAGGACAGAAAATGGATGGATGGACTTTTCCTTATTTATTATTTATTGTTTTCATCAGCCGTGTTACAGGCACTGTTTGGGGGAAAAAAAAAAAATCCAGTATGTGTTTGTCGATATTACCGGTATGTATGAAATCAAAAGTAAAAAAAAAAAAAGATTCTATGTAAATATCTCATTTTGCAACATGGACACCGGCGGCTAATAGACGTGCTACACATATGACGGGAACAAGAGGACGACAACATGGCATATCGGTATAACCGATAAGAATTTTCCATCTACGTGACACCGTATATTCAATGGCCGCCAAACCTGTTTCTGAGTTCATGGAACTCGGAAATTTGAGTGACCTCAGAACCCTTTACCGCCGTCTAGCCGTCGTATTGCTCGACAACCACGGTGTCACATTTGTCCGTGTTTGAAACGAACGTAGCTTTACAAGCGTTAATGAGCCTTGAGGGGAAAGTCGGGCAGAGTCCTAGTCCGTTTTGCAAAAGGTTTATCGTGAATGGGCACATTTATATCTGTTTTTCAGTGGTGAAAAATGACAATGTCGAAGAAATCAAATTAAATTGTTTACAGGGTTTACTTCCTCACAGCGGTGACAGGAGCTGATTGACTGGATCTCATAAGCCTTCACTGATTTACCTCTGAATTCCGGTCGGGCTGCCACGTTATCGTTTGGTCTCGTGTTCGTACGACTTCACGGTAGCACATCAATTCAGATGTCCATTAAGCTCGTCTGAGGCACTAGAGATGAGAATTTATATTTACGCCGTCTTGAAACCCTCTCATCCACTAATCAGTAGTCTACTTAAAACGCGTATATCAAGATCTCGGAGTGGCACAAGTATTCAGAAACCTCTGGCTCTTTGGTCTCTTCATTCATTCGTTCATTCATGAATTTATTATCCGTGCCTGGAACCTATCCCAGCGGTCACTGGGCAAGAGGCATGGGTTGACCCTGGACCCATCACCAGTCGATCACAGGACACATACAGAAGACATGCAACCATTCACTTATCGTGTTGAGACATACAACTCCAAAATCGTTCGCCATGTTTTAATCTAAGGGTTGTATATTGGTGTAGAAGTAGAGTGCCACGCCTCTTGTAATAGAGCATACCAGTGGGCCCCAACCTTTTTTGTACCAGGAACCAGTTATATGCATGAATATGTTTCTGTGGAGCGGTTAGAGGCACAACTTTTTGTCAGTTCACAGTATTTAATCTGATCGGTTCGATTCATCAAATCAGTTTTAGGGCTTCATAGCTTCATTAGCGAGCCGTTGACCACAAATAATGCATAGCAGGCGCAGAGCTTGTGTATCACCTGTTGCGACGAACCTGTAACTTAGGCGGGAATCTTGATATTGTCTTTTTAAATGCAGCTTTCCTTTTGCTGGCACTCTGCGACGCTTCTGCGGTCTCATGGTTTGCTTGTTACCTCCCGAAAAAGCTCTCCAGAGACTTTCGTTTCTTGTCCGTTTTTCTCAAAGGCTAGCTTGTCGGGTCGGCACGGCACAGGGGGTTAGAGCTGGTTCGATTCCCGGTTCCTCTTCGCCTATCGAATCGTTGTTGAGCAAGACACTGAACCCCCAACTGCTCCCCTGACGCTTGTTCTGCCTTCTTCTCACGGTGCATCCATGACGGGTTAAATCATTTGTACCAAGAAAGATTTTCTTTGCGGACCAGGACCAAGTGACCCGTGGACCGGTACCGTCTGTAACTGTAACCGGGAACGGCTTACAGTGGGGGAGCGCACTCGACTGCGACTGCTAAACTCCCGACTCATCCTATCTGCATGCCAAAGTGTCCTTTATCAATACAGGCTATCCCCAGTCGTTTCCCGGCAGCCTGGTTGGCGGTTTGCAACGCAGTGTTTGACTGGGTAAACAGGGGGGAGAACAAGTGTTTGATACACTGCTGATTTTTCAGCTTTTCCCACTTGGAAAGCATTTAGAGGTCTGTCATTTTTGTCATGGGTATTCTTTAACTGTGAGTGGCGGACTCTAGAACAAAAAGCCAGAAAGACACATTGCATGATTTCTCAGTAATAAATTAGCATTTTATTGCATGACATAAGTATTTGATCACCTACCAACCAGCAAGAATTGCCGCTCTCACAGACCTATTAGTTCTTCTTTAAGAGCCTTCCTGTTCTCCACTCCTTACATGTATTAACTGCACCAGTTTGAACTCGGTACCTTTATAAAAGACACCTGTCCACACACAAATTACAGCAAACAAACCCCACCCTCCACAATAGCCAAAAGCAGAGAGCTGTGTAAGGACAACGGGGATAAAACGGTACACCTGCACAAGGCTGGGATGGGCTACGGGACAATAGGCAAACAGCTCGGGGAGAAGGCGACTACTGGTGCCAGAATTATTAGAAAATGGAAGAAGTTCAAGATGATGGTCAATCTCCCTCGGTCTGGGGCTCCGTGCAAGATCTCACCTCGCGGGGCATCAACGATCAAGAGGAAGGTGAGGGATCAGCCCAGAAATACACCGCTGGACCTGCTCAGTGACCCGAAGAGAGCCGGGACCACGGTCTCAAAGAAAACCATTACGCCGCCATGGATTAAAAACCCTGCAGCGCATCCAAGGTCCCCCTGCTCAAGCCAGCACATGTCCGGGCCTGTCTGGAGTTTGCCAATGACCATCTGGAGGATACAAAGGAGTGGAAGAAGGTCATGTGGTCTGACGAGACACAAAATAGAGCTTTTTTTTTGGGTGAAAACTCCACTCGAATGATGAGTGCGACCCCAAGAGCATCATCCCAGCCGTGAAACATGGAGGCTCCGTAAGAAGCATCTCAAGGTCCTGGAGTGGCCTCGCTCGTCTCCAGACCTGAACCCAATTGAAAATCCAGAAACCGACCCAAAACCTGAAGGATCTGGAGAAGATCTGTATGGAGGAGTGGGCCAGAATCCCTGCTGCGGTGTGTGCAAACCTGGTCAAGAACTACAGGAAACGTCTGATTTCTGTAATTTAAACAAAGGTGTCTTTAGCAAATATGAAGTTCTGTTTTTCATGTATCAAATACTTATGTCTTGCAGTAAATGTATTTTGGTTTTTAAGGGTATCTATGATAAAAATGACAGACCTCTTCATGCTTTGCAAGTGGGAAAAGCTGAAAAATCAGCAGTGTATCAAATACTTGTTCTCCCCACTGTATGTAAGCCAGTGTGAAACGCTCCAGTGTACAAGTGCAGTGCTGTGGCTCCTCGGCTTCGGATCATTCAGAAAAACTCGACCCAGGAAGTTTCAAAATGGAACATTACTCGGCTTGGGAGATGTTTGGCTAACAACCAGCAGCCGTTGTGATTTATTGTCTGTGTTTATTGTTTTTTGTTTTTTCGCTGTTGAACATTTCAAAATAGTCCTTATCATACACCATAGAGTCGAGTTTTCCCATCTTGGCCTGGGAAGCCTAATGCCCTCATCAGTTATTTACCTTCATTGTGGTGACTCATGTTGTACTCAGTGGAGGTAAATTGCAATAAGAGCCATAATGACATCTACAAAGATCCAGAGCATGAGTCATTTCTGCAGAGGTCACAGGGTTTACTTTGCGTTTCCACCAAGATCTTATCGCCGCCTCCGTGACGGTTTTCTCGGTTGACCTTATTTGAATTTGGAGATAAGCATCCCTCGAGCAGAATGGGAGCAAATGACTCTTTTTATCCGGTGCGTTTTAAGGTACTGCTTCGTCACCATGTCTGTCTGTTCGTCCGCCGAATGCGGGCTTGCACGTCGCAGACGCGCTCGGCTGCCGGCTTGTCTGACTCGTCGGAATCGGTTTTAGCGGCGCGTCAGTGCTTATTCGGGTCACGCGAGTCGGCCGGGTGCCGTGTGAACGCGGTCGACGCCGTATCCGATTCAACAGAAAACGCCCGACCGCCCGACCGGTTTGCGATAATGGATTCCAACAGATTACAATGTGAAAACAAACGCTTGAATTAGTCGGGAAGTGTGTGGTAGCTTTGTACGCCCGAGCATTATGTTATCTCATTTATCAAATCTCCGAGGAATTTCGCTCCTTGGCTACATTAAATATTCAAAAGCTCGGAGCATATTTGAATTATGAGCCAAAGCTTCGAATTGGCTTTCAGCAAATATAATTTATTTACTTTTAGATGAATAAATAGGGAGTTTTACAGCAATCATGCACATAATCAAAATGTGTTTTGATGTTGTCACTCATCATTAGTGATGTGATTTCATCTTCCGCACTTTGGATTTCTTAAAGAGACATTTCCTTTCATTTGTGTTACATTCATGTATGGACGCTGCAAATTGATAATTGAACATTAGAGGTCTAAACATGTTGTTTAAAAAGAAAACGGTTGACTAATTTGTTCATCATCATTCCAGATAGGGAACAAATCTGATTGTATAAATTAAAGCCGGGTTCGGCTATATTTACGTGATATTAAGTTCAATACATTTGGCATTTATGTTAATTTATTTACTCATAATCCGAGACGCTTATCCTGCACCCGGGGTCGGGGGGCGGGAGGACTCGAACCGACCCCAACTTTCATCGGGCGAAAGGCGGGGTTCACCCTGGATCGATCACAGGGCCACATATAGAGACATACAAATTTCCAAAGAACCTCCTGCCTTATGAAACCGGAAAACCCGGAGGAACTTCATGCAGACACGATGAGAACATGGAGACTCCACACAGGAAGGCCTCCTGTCAGAAGGACATCATTTTTCATGAATTGAATATCTAGAGATGTATAGATTTTGCAGTACAACTATGCACATGTGTCTGATTTCTAAAGGAATACCTTTCCAACGGAGTATCGATAAGAGTTGATGGCGGTGCTGAGTTTGAGGATCCATTCATTTGCTTTCTGTAACGTTTATACCCGATGGCATCCGTCGTTGGGGCGTGAACAGTGCAGACCCCGGACCGGGCGCCAGTCGATCGGTCAATGAACTTACTCCACTTACTCCACGGGGCATGTGAAATGTCCGGAAAACTATCGGGAAACGAAGCAAACCCCGGCGCCGCCGTCGTCCTCCCAGGCGCGAAGATTTACCGCGAGCCTTTAACTGACTTTTCGTCAGCGGCGATCATTTCTGGACCGTTTGAAAATGACTTTCCCCCGATATCTGATCGGCGTGGACGAGAGAATCAGGGACAGCTCGGCCCCATTGTTCCCCTCGCTCAGCCGCTGAATGGGAAACCCGAACGCCGATATACGTAATTGCGTCAAAGTCGAGCGGCGCTAAAGGAAATCTTTAAGAAACGGTGATTTTTAAAGACCGCGTCATCTGCATTTGAACGTCGTTGAAATATCGCACGTACGAGGAATGATAAGGGTTTCAAATAGAGAGCCTTTCGGAAAGTGGGAAGACCCGACGGGACCTGACACGGTTAACAAACAACCTCCGTGTTGATGCATCCGCATTACGCGCTCGCACCGGGGAACCGATCAATGGCGTCACATTGAAGGGTGACCTTGTTATGTATGATATCAGCCCGTTAGTGTCGCGCATTAACCGCCGAGCCGTGCACGGGGAAGAAAACCGCCGGCCTCTCAGGCCGCTCTCTTCGCTACATGAACGTACGGGTTGACGGCCTCTTTCCCCGTCGGTTTACTTTCCGACTGCAGAGATCAAAACGGCGGGGGAAGTCGAGATCGGTCCGCATCCCTGTTATATCAGCGACCCGTCGGCCGATCCGAGCCAGCGCGCATCAGCATCCCTGCATTTACCGCCGCTACTTATCCCCCCCTGCAACCCGGCTCCTCTTTTTCATGCCGCGTCCGACTCCATCAGCGTCACTTGTGTTGTCATTGTACTCGACTGTTACCCTATGGGTTGGGGGGGCTCGGGGCTTCTTGGCTGCCTTCTTTCTGCCTTTGGCTTCCATTAATGCAAATGACAGAGCAGAACGCCGCGCTGCCGGATCGCTGCAAAGGGCAGGTTATTGTTTTGGATTTTCACAGTCATAATGTTTATTCGCTCACAGAACGCGGGAGCGGACACTCCCGATCTCAGGTGTGAACTTACGTGCGTTTATCGCGTTCGCGGGTTAATAATGCACAAGCTGAACGGAGCCGAACGGGCGCCGGCGTGTCATTTGCAAGCCAATGAAATTACAGCAAGCCCTGATCGGCCAATATTATCGTCCGTCCGCTGGGACGGCACGGTCAGCTGAATTGGAAACAAATCCATATAAAGAGCTGTGCGGTTTTCCTCGCCGTCTGGTGCCTCGGATAGTGAACACACCTCTTAAATTGTGCTGTTTTGTAAAACAAAAGGCCTCATTAGGCACTTCAAGTCATCACAAACTCCATCTGAATAATTGGATATTATATCTAATTATTGGAATAATTGAATGATCTTCAACATAATCTATTCAGCCATGTTTTTACATTTTGAAGTTTTTAAACAAAATAATGATACCTTCCCTCAGCTTCAAGTCAGCGATGGTGACGCCACACACACACACACACACACACACACACAAGGGTGAGGCGTCACTCTCAGCAAAAGCCACTTCCAGACTTATCCGGCGCTGAAGCATGGAATGAGCAGATAAAACAATTCTGCAAGGGAAATGATTTTGTCCGTAATCAGATTTATTTACGTGGCGCGCTGAGGAAGAAGATTGATGTCTTATCTGCGGTTGTAGATTTTTCCCTTCTCCATGCTGCGATGCTGATAAACAATGAATCTGCTGTCTCCGGAGCTTTTTTTTTTTTTTTAATTGTCTCAGTTTGCGATACACATGTTAAGGGCTGCGCGCGCACGTTGGTGTGTTTTCTCTCATCAGCACCATTTTGACAGCTGAGACACCGACGTCTCCGCGTCCTCTCCCATCACTACTTTCCACGGCTGCTAAATGCCAGACGCACGCTCTTAAATCTTTTTGACTCGCAATTGAAAAGCGGAGCTCAAGTAGAGATCAAACCGCCGCCATCGCTAGAGATGCGTTCCCCCCCCCTTCCTTTCTCCTCATGAGAGACAGACGCGCATTTCCGCAGAGGCGGCTCTGGATGTCAAAATCCATGTTCTGAGCGTTTTCGGCTGTTCTCGAACGCGCCTCTGAATTTCAGCAAAAATCTTGGGAGTCCGTACGCGCCGACACCTGGTGATGCACTTAAGGCTGTATTTATATGCAAGCCTGTAACTCACGTTGTGTTTTATGTTAATAATTTACCGCGCCACGGTTATCGGCTATTTAAGTGCCTTTGGATGCATGCGGAATCAGTATGGTGGCCGCGGCCGCCTCCGTATTCATATCTTTAGAGTATTAAAGACAAACTCTGCATTTCTTATTTCTTTTGTTCCCCCTGAATGTAGGCATTAGCAGCTGAGTTGTTGTTTAGAAGCAAAACGAATTTCCCCGCACCTAATTCTTCCGGTTATTAAAAGCACAAAACGGTGATTGACAGCCCTCACATTTTTCCGTGAGAGGCTTTTGTGACTTGTTATCGGGTTGGAATTCTTATTCCGGAGGAATAAACTACAACAAAGCGGCGAATGTGATCTGAGGAAGATTGCTTCCCCACCGCTAAGACAGCTCGTCTTATTATCTCCTGAAAATGGCAAGGTTACCGTAGCTGCAGGTACAGAGGAAGGTGAGTGTGTTAGCTTTTTATCTTTAAACCAGTCACCCTTAACAGAGAGGCAGAGCCACTGAAGTCTCATCTGGCTCTGTGAGGAATAAACATTCTCCCGTTTGCAAGTTTTTGCAATTCAGCGAAGCTGCTTTGGGTGGGGAAGAACCGGAGAACGTTGAAATGCATTACGGGAGTTTAATGGACCTCGAGAAATAAGGGAAAACAACCCCGGTTACCTCGAGCGTTAATGCGGTATTTATGAGAGGGATTTAAGCCACTCGTCTTCTGGAGCCTCCGGAAGACGCTGCTCCGTCATTCGCCACACGTTTCGCATAAATCTCTCATTTTGCTCTTTTTGCCGTCTCCAGTTATTCAGTTATTCCTGCTAATTATTGACGTATCTCTCTTTTTGGAAAGCTGGTTAATGATAGTAAAAATGATAACAATAATAGAATCCGTCCGTTCGTTAGAATACCTATCCTGCTTTCGAGGTTACGCGGGTTCACAATTCACCCCCTTGTCTATCTATTTTTTGAGATATCTTTGAGATATTCATCGATCTCACGTTAATTAACGTTCTATGTCGTCATGCGTCATGGCCGGCGATGTCATTTGCCTTGTAATGGTGTCTATAGCGGACATTATTTTTTTCTTGACATTTCTTGATCGGATTATGTTTAAGGCCCCTAAAACAGGAGAGTCAGATCGCTAACATCTTTGCCAATGAAAGGATTTATGGTTATTTTCAAGGTAAAGAAGCCACGCCCCTTTTTCTCGAACCGCACGGCTCCCGCCATCCGTTTGTAGGCGAAGCTGCCATTTGTCTCGCTGTGATTCTAATGAGCGGCACATTTTAATCAGCTCAAGGATCAGGAAATCAGACCTCTTGACCACCGACCGCTTTCAGAAATGGGAAATGATCAAGAAAATTGTACGGTGCATTTCCTTTCGCACCAAGCCATTATCAAACAAGAATTCCTGAGCGTGATTACCTTTAGCGATGTCTGTAAATTACAGCTGGGGTGATGAGTTTTCTTGTGTGTCAAGGCTTTTCTGGCATTTTCCCATTTTTTATTTTTTTTGTCAAAGCTCTAAATGCTGCTGTGGAATGTATATGCACGTCCGTCCATGTTGACATACCTCCAAACCAGTGGTGGGCTGTGCATTTCACACCCAGGCCTTCAGTAGTGCTCCATTCATCCCCTAATAACTGTTATATGGCTAAAAAACTGTCAGTCCTTTTAAGATCTCCCTATTGTTCTTCACCTTTTCGTTGTGGAGCTGTGTTTCCGTGCGCACTTGCTCACTAAGTTCTAGATCCACTGTGGTTTCCCCTCAGGAAAGTTTTGCACAAACTATAATTGTGTCATGCAGCTCGCTTGCTCTGGCTAGTACGTACTCTGACGAGCCAGGCAAAGGCGTGTGACACGCTGACGTTTGCATAGCCTTCCAGAAGGCTTTGGTGTAACAACTCAAAATCTGATTTGTCGAAGTACCAGTTTCATTGACATTTATTTTTCGCCAGAGCACCTGTGAATCGGATTCTGCTGGCCTCCAGGCACATTTCTTTGACTTTGACCCTGCCTGGTAACAAATAACAGCTGAAATTTGATTGGTTAAATGCTCTTTGTTCAATGAAAATACATGTCTGGAAGCAGCATAGTCAGGGGAAAAGCTCTGACAGGAAGTGGACAGACCGTTTGGAATTATTTAATCAGATTCGAGATTCAAAATATAGTTAAGATTCAGTTGTAATTAAAATCAGTCTGTGATTCGGATTTTTTTTAGGCCAGCATATAAGGCCTTGCAGGCCCTGACGGCCCACCACTGCTCCAAACAGTCGTACTATATTTGAAATTCCTTGGTATGCAGTCGTCAGCTGATCACACCAGTTTCCGTGTGATTGCGCTTAAAACGAATACTTAGTTTGTGATCTTAAGGAAACCCAAGGTGTCTACTTGTATCGCATGACATCTCCCAAATATTTTGGTTCAGGTTCACCAAATAAGGGCGCCAACATCCCAGAAACCAATCGCCGATTCTTGGGTGATTTCAAGGGCCGCTCATGCCGCCCGCATTCTGGTTGGAGAACATCGATGATTTGAGAGCGGAGACAAAGAGGCCATCTTTGTCCGATGAAACACAACCGACACAACCCTCAGTCGTGTCGAGATCCGTCCCAAGAGAGATCAACACTCACGTACTCCAGCTATCCTCACCTTGCAAACCACCCGGAAACATCCAAAAGCAAAATCAGGCCTTGGCGATCATTGCCCGAGTGGTCAAACAGGTTCTTTTTGTTTTACTCGACTTGCTCTTTAGCCTCACCGTTGCCCGTTCAAGTTCTAACCCAGATGAGTCCCGGGAATTTGTAAACTTGTTCCCGAATCGACGGGCACATCAACGCAACAACAGCTCACTCATTAACAGAACGTCTCAACTTGGGCCGACGCCCGATCCTGACATACCTGAAACTCCCTACGGTCCATTACAACCGGTCGACGACACAATCCGACTAAGCAGGACCCCGATCGGCGAGGACAGGTTTCCTCCGCGGGCCGCCGCTCCCTCGCGGTCCTAACACTGCGCGTTTCGCTCTCGTCGGTCGAGGAGCTCCAAAGAGATAGCTAGTTAATTACCATAACTTCATGAGTATTGACGGCGCAGCAATGGCTGCGATCACGCGACAGTGATTCACCGCGGCTGGGTGATGAGATACAGTGGGAGTTCGGCAATGAGCCACCATTTTAGAGGAATACATTACTGTTCCTGAGTTTGGTAATTAAATGAGAAGGATTTACATTGTTTGCTTGGTGGATTTGTTATACATCCTTGAAGAATTGTCTCCTGGTTATCCAAGTACTTCAGAGGACAGAAAAGCCTAGGTGTGTACTTAATGGAATATGATGAGGCCACAGTTCTGAGTGTGAGGAAATACGGATCGGGCTTCTTTTGCGGTAATAAATTGTTGATGCTAATCACTCAGTCACCACCAGCTCCTTATTATGGAGTGCACAGGAGGGCTGATCCGAGGCTTTGTTTGCATAATGCCCCAAATGTGTATTTCTGTGCTCGCTATGTACCGAAGCCTTGAAAATCGCAGGCAGGAGGGTCTCAAATCTCAGCATCTTTCCACAAACATTTACCCGGGGCTTGCGGACCACGATGCTTCTGCGCCGCAGAGACGAACCGCAGACCGGCTCCATTATTAGGGTTGCTTTGACCTGTGAGAAATGGCCCGGAGGCTCAGCGTAGGACTCTGAAAAATGAGAATCCCAGTGATTAGCTAAGACTATATAATGGGCTGATACTAACAAAGACGCTAAGCAATTCACCCAATTTTTACCGTAAAAATCTCACTAATGACAACTGAATAAACTGATAAATGGAGTATTATGTCGTGTTTTCCATTTCCATTATATACCCGCATGAACAAAGACTCAGCCGTGACAATGAGCTCCATGGCGTGCGGTTCATTGTGAAAACCGTCCAGCATATTCCGACTGCCTCTAATAATGTTTACAATCCCTTTAATTGATCTGTCAGGAAAGGCCGTTGACGTGAAACATGTAGGTTAATCGCTTCAATTTCTTTTTAATGAACTTCCTAATGAAGGAAATCACAATTGTGTTTGAAGGTTGTGCATCAAGCACGCAAGTCAAGGTTTCGCAAAACTAAGGATGTTCTCGCCACTCCCCTCCCGCAGCCTTACCGCTAATACTTTTTATTTATTGTCTTTAACAAAGCAATCATTTCCCATTGTCTTGTGATGCACACGGTTCATTCGCCCCAAAAGAAAATATCAAAAATCAGAATTGCTCTCATATATCTTCAAAGACCATGGCTCATAATCTTCTCATTGCTGCCCTTTTTTTCGCCGGAGGGCCGTTGCCTGGAGAAAGCGCCGCGCCCTGTTTGTGGGGATTCGCTTCAGGATTTACGAGCCCGGATAACAGCCCACTTCCCTGGATAGCGAGAAACGACATTTATATCGAAGATGCAATAGGAGGCTGAAGACACAATAGGCGCGAGACACTGTGACGATCGTATTTCTTCATTTCATTTGCATTATTGATCAATTACGCTCATTGGGAGAGTTATCCGGGGCGCAATACTGATGTCCACGTATTGCCATTTTCTAAAGCATGAAATAGGCTCGTTATATGTGTTTTCCAATAACTTTAACATTAAAACAGGCGACTGGATATTACAAGACGGATTAACGCGTTTTGCATTTTCTTTCGCTCCCTACCCGCTTATTGCTTCTTCAATATCCCAACGTGTCGCTCCCCAAAAGGTCAGCCACCGGTTCACCGTTGGCGTTTCACCTTTTTTTGACTCGCCCTGCTGCTGACGCTGCAGTCGAAATTGCATAATCCCAGGAAGAAAATCGCGCAAATCCAAAAAGGAAAAAAAGAAAAAAAAATAGCACAGCCAATTGGTCTGCATTAACTGATGGAAGGTCGAAGTATTTGAAGGATTATGGAAACTAATACCCTTTTCGTAATAAGGCTTTCAGATATTCTGGAAACGTACGATAACTGCAGACTTTAATTTCCTCCAGACCCACCGAGAGAACGTTTAGGTTGCCCTGTTTATGACAACCGAGTTACCAAGAGACGAGGAGTCGCCGATTGTTATCAAATTCGGTCGCACATTTCGTATATTTCAATTTTATCGAACCGAGCGTTCACCTCCTGGGACCTTTAGGTATATTATTCTGTATAGACCACTTTCACCGGATCCCATCGGCATACACTTTGGGTACCAAGGGTACTTCGGCGTGCAGGCAGGGGAATATAGGGAATATAGACTGCTCAAAAAAATAAAGGGAACACTTAAAAAACACATCCTAGACCTAAATGAATGAAATATTCTTATGAAATACTTTGCTCTTTACACAGTTGAATGTGCTGACAACAAAATCACACAAAAATGATCAATGGAAATCAAATGTATGAACCCATGGAGGTCTGGATTAGGAATCACACTCAAAATTAAAGTGTAAAAACACACTCCAGGCTGATCCAACTTTGATGTAATGTCCTTAAAACAAGTCAAAATGAATCTGTGTTGCTTCCTGAGTGGACACTATGATTTCACACAAGTGTGATTGACTTGGAGTTACATTGTGTTGTTCAAGTGTTCCCTTTATTTTTTTGAGCAGTATATTTTCCGTACTACTGGGCGCACCTGAATATAAGTAAAAATAAACAAATGAATATATGTGTACATGTTTAGGCCTCACTTGTCTATTAAACAGATACCGAAACATCCACAAATACGTACTGGAAATCCTTTTTTTCCCAAACAATGCCTGTAACACGGCTGATGAACAAGATTAATGATAAGTAACACAAGTCCATCCATCTGTCCATTTTCTATCTCCACTTTGTCCTACTCCAGCTGATCGCTATCTTGGTCTTCTTCCCGCGCAGTAAAACCCTTAGTCGTCTTCTTCTGTGTCGGAATCCGACGGCCTCAGACTTTCACGGTCATTTCATTGGTCCGATGTGACGAGGCTAAATGTTTTGGCGGCGTGAAGCTCGTTAGCCCCCCCAAAATAATCCATAAATTAGCCGCATCATTGTTTAAGCCCTAGTGTTTGCAGTCATAAACTAATAAACAAATGAACTTTCCATTCATCCGCCGGTCAGAGACATGCAGCCATTCACCCTCTCATTCACCCATCTGGGCTACGTAGGGTCTCCTCTGACCCGGGGGGAACATGTTCCCGGTGGACTGGATCCAAGAAACTAGATCTTTGCAAAATAAACAAGGAGGTGATAGAAAGTAGAAGCTGAACATTTGAATATTTTCAGGACGTTCTCTGCCCGTGGGAAAGACTTAGAAAAGATGGAGCCTACAGTTTCTCCATCTAATAGCGATCATGAATATTTAGTAAAAATGACTATTAGTTGGATTTTTTTACACGCTCACACAGAAAATGAATGAAGTTACAAAATAAAGAAACAGAGCAATAGATAGATGAAGGGTTGCTCACACAAGTGGCATTTCATACTCCATCAAATTATGTATATTATGGCAATCCTGAGCAACCTTACACCCTCTCCTCTGCTCTCTGTAGATGAAGGATCCCCGCTTCAAGGCTGTGTGATATTTATCGTTTTATATGCAATATATACAATTTATAGGTGCTATTCATAGAACGGGCTCCCGCCGTATAAATATCGAGCCAACGCAGAAATTAAAGCTATTGATTTCCAATTATTTGAACAGGGCCATTGCATCATTTGATAGTCCCTGTGAGGCGGAAGCGCCGGCGTGCCGCCTCAGGGCAGGTGTTTTTACACTCAGACAGAGAAATGCGACCGTTCACTCTCGTTCACACATCTGGGCGATTTAAGATCTCCGGTTCTTCACCTGCGGTGTGTTTTTCGACTCTAAATACCCCGCACTCGGTCGCATCCCTCGCGTCGCGGGTAAAAGACGACGCACGTCAGAAATGCACCCGCCGTCACCGCGATGTCGGGCTAATCACCTGCGTGCTGAGTTGAAATTTCCGCCCGGGGAAACCAGGAGCACGCTAGAGATGGCTCGCACAATAAACAGACCGCTTTATTGTGCGCTCGCTTTCTAAAATGTGGTCGGGCTTAGCTGTGGTTAGCATCCTTTTTTTTGTGGAGTCCTCAACAAATCTAGAGGTGGAAGTGAGCCAGCTTGATGTGGATTTGGGCCCATCAGCTGCGAGGAGCCTTCCCTCGCCTTCGCCATCCCCCGCCTTCATGTGTGACCGAATACGCCTGCCCACTTTCCTTCCCCGGGGTTTATATCTGTTTATCCTGCAATGTTGATTGAACAGCAGCGAGCGCAAACGAGAACCGAGGCTTTCCTGAAGTTGAAATGTCTGCTCTGAAATCTGTCTGTGTTTAAGGCGGTGTATCTGTGGCGCAGGGAACCTAATGTGGCATGGATGGAGCGCTTAGCTGCACAGCTAAGCACACACATCAGCCCGGGTAAGAGGTTGAAGCAAGTCATTTACAAGATAAATATTACATTCCGGACAAGAAATCTGCATTCCCGAGACGTACGCGGCACAAAGTGTTTCTCGTAGCGGCGTCGCTGTCAGGAATCCGCCCGGATCTCTTTCTGTCTCGGCGGCGAGGCCAACAGCGGTCGTCTCTTTCCCGAAAAGGAGGCGGATGCGACGCAGGTGAGATGGCGAGACGGTTGCCTCGGTTTTGGTCTCTGCTTAATACATTATAAAACTCTGCTGTTTTTTTTTTTTTTTCAATGTTTCTAATTCCCATCGTATTAAGTGCCCTAATCACCATTTAATTTATTATCTGATAATGAACCGTTGCTCTTATAGAGCCATTCGCTTTCCTAAAAACTTTCACAACTTTTAAAGAGTGACAATTCACCCTTTAATGTGTTGTGCTTTTGGGCGGAGGGTTTGAAAACAAGGGAGCACAATTACATTTTTTTTTTGTCCGATGAAAGTTAAGGAGGGTTCATTAGGCTTGAAACATTTTGTTTTGAGAAAGTTTATAGTTAGCGCTAGGCTAGCCCATAGGCTTGCTCTGCAGAGACGTATCCAACGTTGCACCTCTCCAATTTTCCTCCTGTCTGCACTCATGTCCCTTCATCAGAGCATCCTAGGAACTCGTATCTTCTCCCGAGTCCTCGGGCTCTCTGGTTTCACAGGTTCCCAGGAGGCGTGGCTTGATGCAGCGTCTCGCCAGGCGCCGACCATTTTATGGACGTTAAACCCAGTATTGCATCATTTCAGCTGTTAGCATATACGGTATTATTATACCTCCCTCTCTACCCTGACCGATCGAGGCAGAAGGCCGCCCACATTGAGCCTGGATCCGTCCGAGGTTTCTGCATCAGTGTTTCCTAGCTGCTGTCGCCAAACGCTCGCTCCTGGGGGAATGTTGGGTTTCTGGAGATCATCTTAAAGAGGGTGGTCCAGACCTGATCTCTCTGGAAAGCCTCATCGGGCAGTCGCGTTGTGATTTGATGCCGTATACCATAAATTCCGGCATATAAGCCGCTAATCCAATATTTATGGATTTTTATAGGGTAATTACAGTTTCTTCCTTCCATCGACACCGTCAGAGTGGACAAATGAAACCGATTCGGCAAAACCCACCCGCATTAAGATAATTCTTCAGATAGCCCATTTTGCACTTTTTTCACCCTCCCATCATGAAAAAGACACGCAGAAATCCATTCGATGCAGCTTTCAAGAGAAAGTGATCGGTCTGGTTCGGCATCTGTTCTGTAAAAAAGTATTTGCGTTATGAACCGGTAGTTGTAGATCTTCCTGTCATTTATGTAATTAAAAGTTTTCAAAAAAATCTTTCCTTGTAACATCTTGCTGCGCTAAAATCCCTTGTTTCAGCAGGGACACCTGCGGCTTATACACACCTCCGGCTTATTTATGTATAATTTCTTTTTTCTTTTAAAAATTTGTAGATGTGGCCGATTTGTAGATGCGCTCTATAGTCTGGAATTGTCGGTCTATAAAATATGACTTGACTCAACTAGACATTTAAATGTCATACCAAGCCCCGACTAACCTCTTTTCTGGAAAACAGCAGAAAAACAAAATTACTCGAAATACAAATGTTTGACCCTGACTGCGTAGAAAGAAAATGTAACATTTAATATTGTAAGATTCTTGAATTGTGAAATAATTCAGCTGTTTTTGAAAGGACTGCGTTCCGGCGCACACTTTCATTTTCTTTTCCACCTGAAACTCCAATAATTTGATCAACACGTCCAAACCGAAGACGGCTTTTCTCCTGCCTCAATGCACGACCTCGATTCGCAGAATCGTTGAAAATGTTTGTAGTGCGACTTTAAAATACCTCAAATGATATTTTACTTTGGGTCGGACTGTCAAGCGCGGCCGACAATAGAAAGTATTTGAGCCTTAAATGTCAGCGGCGAGTCGGACTGGAACTTCTACTATATTAAGCTCATTGCTTTTAGTTAAGTGCGCTGTCACTTCATACACGTCAATTAACTTGATCGTCCACAAATGACTTTGGCGAGCATCCAGCCTCTCAGCTGTCCGCCGGGAGCGGGAACCGTGCCAGCTCACCTTGTTCGCCGCCCAACCTGAGCCGAGCGCGCCGTTATGTAGGCCAGTCCCAATGCACGTCTTATAGCCAGTGGGCAACTGACAGCCTATGCTAATGTCCATATGCTCACAGCTGCATTTGTCTCCTGGAGACGGAGCTGCCGCGGCACAGCGGCGCAGAGGTTAGCGCTTCAGCCTCGCGGCAACAAGGTCCCCGGTTGGAATCCGACAGGCGGTCGTTCTTTGTGGAGCCTCCATGTTCTCCAGGTGTCTGCGTGGGTTTCTTCTGGGTTCGTCTTCCGACGGCTCAAACGCATTCCAGAGTTTCATTGCAGAACTGGGATATGGGAGTCAGAGGGAATGGTTGGGTTACATGACGTGAATGATTGAATGATGGATTGAATGGTTGTATGTCTCGATGAGGGGTGAATGGAAGGGTGACGTCTCTGTTTGTGGTCACCACAGGATAAGTGATATAGAGAATGAATGAATGAACGAATGAACGAATGAATGAACGAGAAAGTGCCGCCATTCAGTTGCATGTCTTTCAGAAGCTATCAAAACTCATAGCAGCCAGCTGGGCTGTGACAGATTGCAGTAGACTCATCCTCACATAATATTTAAGGTCATGTTCAACATTGAATCTCATTGAAAATGTGAAAACTATCACACACACGCACACACGCACACACATATAAATTGACAAATATCTGCATATATGACTATATATACATATATGTATATATATATATATATATATGCGTGTGTGTGTCTATAGATACACACATATACATAATTGTATCTACCAGTATATGTGATACATATATGTATGTATGTATATACACACATACATATCTGTATATGTATGTATGTATATATACATATGTATATGGGTATATATGTATGTGTATATATGTGTTTATATATGTATGTATATATGTGTGTGGATATATATATGTGTGTTTATATATGTATGTATATGTGTTTGTGTGTGTCTGTGTATATAGGTGTGTGTGTATATTTGTATGTATATGTGTGTATACATATATGTATGTGTGTGTTTATATATGTATGTATATGTGTGTATATATGTGTTTATATATGTATGTGTGTGTATTTATATATATACACACACATGTATATATATGTATGTGTATAGATATATATACATACATATATATGCGTGTATATATATACATACATATATATATATATATTTGTGTGTATGTATGTATATGTGTGTATACATATATATGTGTGTTTATATATGTATGTATATGTGTGTGTATATATGTGTTTATATATGTATGTGTGTGTATTTATTCATATATACACACATTTACATACATTCATCTACACAGACACACACACACACACATATGTATATATATATATATGTGTATGTTTGTGCTGAGGAGATTCCAGTGCACGTATAGACCAGACGTACCTGAAGCTCCTCGATGTGTTTGTTACTCTGATGTCGCTACGATATTTTTATCATCATCTCTGCACTACATCGTCAACTCCGTCTACAAGTAACGTTTCGTCACCGGTTCATGTTTATATTTAGCTCCAGTCACATGATACTCTTATCAAAATTCAGATGGAAGGGTGAATAAATTGAATTTTGTGGAAAAGCACAGGTTGAATCCATCAAAGATACGGCGGATGTAAGAGCAGCGGGGGGAAGGAGGCTGGTTGAGGACGGCAGGGTGTCGGATGCGACTCGCTCTGACATTTTCATTCAGACGTGGACCTGTGTAATGTCACGTTTCCACTCTGAGTGGGGCTTATGGGTATCATCTGTGGAATGGAAGCTGTTAGCGAGGGATTTAAAATGGACATCACTGAAATGATAAGCCATGCTTTGTCATTATAAGGAAAAGTAAACGGTGTTAGCGTTACCCAGGTGTATAAACTCCACTGCCAGACAGACTCACTCCCCTCTGGCTAAAGACGGCTTATTCTCATAATAACTTTAATTTGTTTACTGAAGTTCTTGAAGATATATAATCATGGCAATGACAAAAACTCCATTATACTCCGTTTTAATTACACTTTATACAGACAACTGCACTTGAGACTGAATTTAGAGACACTGATTACACGTCTGTAGCTTTTCAGGTACTTTTCTGTTTTTCATTCTAAGTACTGAGAACAAATCATGGGGTGGAAAGAAAAGTGAGCCCGTCATTTACCGCACGATGATAAACCCCGCTTGTTTTCCAAGTGGTTTTAGAACTTCCAGGTCGAGGAACGAGAGCGTGCAGCGGGGCGATTTTCGTCCTGTGCCAGGTCGCCTGAGTTCTTTTTTTTTTCAAAGTAAGTCTCTATTGTTCCCCTCAGGGTTGAGCAGCAACGCTGATAAGACAATCCTCTTAATGCAGCTGTGGTTGTTGCCTCCTCGGCGTCCAGGGCGCATCATTTAACATCAGGCGCCGATTTGGTCGAACGGCGCTGCGGCCGTAAAAATCAGATTTGTTCAGTCAGGCTGTCTTGTGAATTAGTTTTGATTAGTGTTTGGAAACAGACGGCATGGCGGCGCAGCGAGAAGGTCCCAGGTTGGATTCCGCATTCTCCGTTTTCCGACTGCAGCCCAAAAACGTCCGGCAGGTTCATTGGAGTAAATTTCCCAAATGTGCGAATAAAGGGGTGTATATGAGGAGTGTATGGTTGTGTGTCTCTGCATGCGGCCCTGTGATCGGCTGGTAACCAGTCGAATGAAAGTGAATGAATGAATGGATGAATGAAAAAAGGATTTTTATTCCTTGCTGGGTCACATGATCTGACTTGCTTTGCATGAATAATATATATACTGTATATAATTAAAAAATATATATATATTTAACATTGATTCTCCATATTTTTTTGAATAATATAAAATATAAATATTTTTTAAATAACCTTTATTTTATTTCATATTAACATGCAGGAGGTTAGATCTTAAGTTCCCCAGATGTGAGGATGAATGAGTGAGTGTCTGTGTTTATCCCTGTGATCCACTGGCCACAGGAATCGGCTCCAAATGTTGTTTTTAGGAAATATTGATAAAAAATATAGAAAAATAAAACTACCGGACAGGGACCTCTGCCCGGAAAATAAGAATATAATTTTACATTTTCTATATTCCGTTTGGTATCATCACATAGCATATATAGCTGCATGACACAGGTGTATTTTTTGCTATTTAAATTAAAAGGGAAACAAAAAAAGAATCATATTTAGGTATTATCTTTATTTCTCGTCCCCCTGCCCCACTGCAGCGTAGGCAGCCCACCCGCGGGACCTGTTCCACGCCGGCTCATTTAGACGAACTTCGCAGTGTCGCCTGAACTACAACCTCACACCGATTCCGATGGAAAACAATACCAACTTTATTCCCTTTCTGCTCCAGTCGGTCGTAAACCAGCGTTCATAAAGATCACAAACACCCACACTGTGCCCATACTGCTGGTGATAATGTCTGTCACTGATCTCCATCACAGTGTAGCTCTTTGGAGATGATCCCTTGCTGTTATTCTTATGCCAGGAGCCATATGGTTAGTACTTACCGCCACCTGCCTCTGGTGCTAACTAGCAGAGACGGGGAATTCGATGCCAGGGGGGAAATTGGGATTGGCAGGTTCAGCTGCCAAGAGAACTGGAAATCACAAACTCTTCAAACTCACTTAATGGACTTCCAGTAGACCGCTGCGCGCCAGAAGATGCTGTACCACACAAGGTCCTCAACTTGAAAAGAAGAGTTACAGCATCGGAAAAAATGGGTCTCAAGCCGCATTATCAGGATCACAAACTCGGGTCTTCGGTGAGACTCAGCCGCACGTCGAGGTTTTATCGCGCACCTTCGGTTTTTCATTTATTCTGCCGTCGTGAAAACTTATGACACTGCTAAAACATATAAAAGCTAAACGTGATTTTTATTTGAATTTCAGCTTCCGAGCACACCGTATTCGCCAGTCGTTCAGCCAGTGCATAAATATCCTCCTTTCTCTTTGTCTACTCACCGTGTATTCCACTTATCCTGCCGTCGGAGAGCGGGACCGGAGCCTATCCCGGCTGTCATTGAGCGAGACGGGTTCGGCCTGGATCGATCGTCGGGACGTACAACCATTCACGCGTCATCTAGAGACGTACAGTACAACCTCGGCTCCAACGCCCCTAATCACGAACAGATCGGCCTGCGAATAGTTTTCGATCAAATTTTGAACGGAGCTGGGAATAAGCTTCGGCGCACAAACACACAAACAAACAAACAAACAGGTTTTCGGTGTTGTGGTGTTGTAGCGTAGCGGCAGTCATAGGTGCTAATCCGCTTTGTTTACCTTGTTCATCCTCGCGTTCTCCTGCTATACCGTTTTTTTTTTTCTGCTTTTTTTTCAGTACGTCATCCTACATTATGGCTCCCGAAAAGGTCCAAAGTGGACAAAGTAGCTGTGTTAAGAAGAGGTTGAGAATTAGTTGATCTGACGGCTAATAATGGCTAAGCGTGAACACGGTTGGTGTTACTGATCTTGCCAAGCACTATGACATGGTGAAGTCGACCATCTGTACGATCCAGAACAACAAAGATGGGCTAAAGACGGCCGATGTTGCAAAAGGGGCGACTGCATTAACCAAGCAAAGGTTTCAAGTCTTACGAGAAGTAGAGAAGGCTTTACTTTTGCTAATTTAATGAAGGAAATGCCGAGAACAAGCGCTGGCAAGAGGAGGAAGATCACCAGAAACACAGTAACTATTAGGGTTATCTTAAATTCCTTTAAGATAAGATAAACTTCATTGATCCCCATCGCGGAAATTCTTTTGTCACAGCAGCGTAACAGTTATAGTGTCAATAAATATGAATATAAATATAAATAGACAATTATAAAAAGCAATGGACATCCACAAATAAATAGATAGCAGAGACGACAAACAACAATATCAAGGATAATAATGGACAACATTCTTTATATATGTTTGGCACACATAAACCATTTAAAAGTTCAAGTAAAGCCCATTAAGTGTTTAGGGTCTGGAGAACGGATCAGTGGGATTTACATTGATCTCAATAGGAAAGATTGTTTCACTTCACCAACATTTACATTTATGAACAGAGTCAAAGAACAAATTGAATTCATAAGCTGAGGTTCTACCGTTCATTTGTTCATTCATAGTTCATGTAGAGGAATATAACCAGTCGGCCTCTCATTCACGCGTCACATCGAGTCACGCAATCATTCATTCATTCAGGGGTCATGTGGAGATTCATTCATACTTCTGAGCAATTTAGAGCCTAGAGAAGTGTTTTGGATATTCTCCTTTCTCCGTCTAGTAAAACGTAAATCACAGTCGTACATTTATTATCCACAGTGAAAAAAAACTTATCTCGCACCGGCCAGATGAGTTATTCTCTCCTCTTCTTTTATATGTAATCAGATTAACGGCCTAAAGTCTCATATCTTAGATTTATAAGCGATGTGATTGTTTTACCCTTGTCTGAATTCAGATATTGTGTTTCTGTACCCGGTGGATTTTGTTGCGCGGTAGGAGTACTTACATTTACCTTACACTTTTCAGAGCCTGGCTCGTATTGACAATAAGTCTCTCCGGTTGCTTCATGAATACCTTAGAAATGAATTTTGAGATCTTGGGAAAAAAGAAAAAAAAAAAGTCGCCTGCCGAAATGTGAGCTAAATCAATACCGGAGGCGAGGAAGCTGTCACTCAAAAGACAATATCACTTCTGAGGCATTACTGTGTGTCGACTTCTCCGTCGGTTATCAGCGTCATATTGACAAATCACATCTGAAAAGACAATAGCGAATGTCAAATGGCTTCCCGTTCGCAGCGCGGCGATGCACGGGCGCGGTTGGCGTCATCGACGCTTCCGTTAAAAAGGACGAACCCTTTATAATTCGGTTTGAAACGACATCCAAAAGTCACCAGTGGAGACTCGCAGCCGCCGATGTGTTGGGCGGCGCCGCTGTGACGAGCAGATGCCGCCGGCTTATTAATTGTTTGCTCGCCGTCTGCATGGCTCATCAGAGTGCGGCCTGATTGGCCAGCACCGCCGAAGGCGAGCCTCGGTGCTAAGGCTAGCCCTGTTCTCGCCGGCGCGCTTTAGCCGAGACGCCTGCAGAATACACAAGCGGGCCTATTCATTCTGCATCGCCGCCGCTAATGAACGCACTTCAAGCCCGGAGGTCTCGATCATCGTGTCGCACTCCGTCTTGGTCTCGCTTTGTTTGTAGCCCAAGTTTTGCTGTTGATGTTCCGGTAATGTGATGTAAGAGTATGCTTCCCCGTTTTTGGGTATTGGGGTCTCTGCAGAGAGGACTCGCGGGGAGATAAGTGTCTTCAGCTGCCGGCAATCAATTTATGTGCCCTCTAATGTTGAATACGTGTGTGGAATGAGGGCCGACGGCCGGAACGGGAAAATGGAGTGGAATTGTATTCCCGCTTTCTCCGAGAAACGGTTATTTCTCTCCAGTCATCAGTTCAGTGTGAAGAATACAATCGCCTGTGAAGGCGGAACAATTTCAGACATCTGGTGGACGCACGTAAACAAATAATATTTTTCCAACTCCGGAGTCACCCAGGTATTTTCACAATCCGCTCTATCTACCGTCCCGAAAAAAAAAAAAGCAATATTTCGGCGTTGAATTCGAGGTGATGGTCAATCCTGAGTGTGTCCTTGGAAAAGTTACTGCAATTCTAAAGAAAAAACACACACACACACACACACACAATGCGGTATTGATCGGTGCTTTAATCAGTTTGATAACAGCTTTGTCAAATCAGCTCTTTTAACAATCAGATTAAAGCTTTTAGTGCAATCGATTGAGGGGGGATTTCAAATCTACAAGATGACTGTAACAGAGGAGCACTTGGCCGGAGCCGGGCCACCCGTGCGAAGGATCTAAGCCAGCTTTTACCGTTCAAAATCACTTTTTCCGTCCCCTCTTAAGGCAGCCGCTACTTTGAAAGCATTTGCTGCACCTGAGGAGTGATAAGCAGACTCCAGCCGCCGTGAGGCCACGGAAACGTCACCGTACATCGTCTGCACTCCGTCCTTTGAGCCACGACTCGTTCTGCGCGCGCGACACCGTGATATCCTCCGCCCGCCGTCAAATTCAGCCTAATCTACGGCAGCGTCACATCCGGACGAGCCCGCCCCAAACGCTCACGGTGTAAATAAGCGCCACGTCTGAGTCATTACAAAACGAATGGCCCTCTGCCGGGGGTTAATCCGAAAACACAGGGTATTAATGCCGTCGCATCTGTCATGGCGATGTAATTTTTTTTTTTTTTTTTTCCAGAATGCATCCGGGGTAAATGAACGGCGGCTTTATGAGTCACCGGAACGGAGAATGGAAGTATTTGCCGGTAATTGCTGATATTCGCTCCACTCGGTGTCGAGAGGTTCTCTCTTGAGCCATAATTCTGGTTGCCAAGTCAGCGGTAGGCCGCGGCGAGGCGGTGCTAGCGTCTCCCCTGGGCTTCTTAATTGGCTTTGTTATTGCAGACCTGCGTAGGGTGAAGGCAGCCGTTGCCAGCCCGGGTTTGCTTTAGAAGACACGCGGCTGCGACCGCGACCCTGATCCCCGGGGCAGAATGTTCACAGCTGCTCTCTCCGGAGAAGGTGACCTAGGTTTGAATCCCTCTCTGTGCTTCTCCCTGTAGACCCCCCCCTCTCCAACTCCACCTCCGCCAACACCACGTACCACCGCTCTCACGCCCCTTTCGGTCCCTTTCTCTCCCCCCTCGGAGGTCACATTCTCCCTTTTTCCCTTTTTACTACGCCCCCATCCAGCTGCTCAGCGGGGAGTCGTTAATTCTCCACACACTGCCAATTTCCATTCTCTCTGGCATGGGATGCAACCCCTCCTCAGCGGCTTACTTTTAAATCACTTGCCCTCCCACCAACACACACACACACACACACACACACACACACACACACACACACACACACATACAGTCACACAGGCACACACACTGAGGTAATTGACATATCTCAGTGATGATCACCGAGTAGTTCTCTTGCTGACCACTCCCTTTGGGCATTGAAAGCTCTTTGTATTGTTTGTAGAAAATAATAAAGGTTTATATTTCTATTTCTATATATATTATTTATTATGTATGTATATATATACATACATTTATATATATATATATATATATATTATACTGTTTTCATATATGTATGTATGTATGTGTATATATATATGTGTGTGTGTGCATGTGTATATATATTTATATATGTGTGTATATATGTGTGTGTGTGTATGTATGCGTATATATATATATTTGGGTATATATATGGGTGGTTGTGTGTGTATGTATGTATGTATGTGTATAAGAATAAGAACAACTTTATTTATCCCGAAGGAAATTGTTGTGCCAGAGTTTCAAGTACAACATAACAATAATAAATAATAGTAGGAAATTGTATAAACAGTAAAAAAAGGGGGGCGAATAAGATATACAAATAAAACTGTAAAGTGTCAAAGTCAAGGCTATAAAGTGTTTTAAGGTCTTAAGTACAAAGATTTGAAGATTCCCTGCGGCTGAAGGAAGAGGAATTTTGGGTATAGATATGGGTGTGTGTGTGTGTGTATGTGTGTGTGTATATATTTGTGTGTGTGTATATATATATATATATATATATACATATATTTATATGATATATATGTATATACATTTATGTATGTATGTATGTATATCTCAGAGTGTATCTATCAGTGGTAAGCTGTCAGGGCCTTCTCTGCTGGCCTAAAAAAACCTGAATCACAGACTCATTTTAATCATATTTTGTCCATGAATGCGTATCAAATAATTCCAAACGGTCTGTCCACTTCCTTTCACAGCTTTTCCTCTGATTGTGTTGCTTCCAGACATGTGTGCTCCTTCCAGAG
Organism: Fistularia commersonii; assembly: GCF_037954325.1. Taxonomy (NCBI): domain Eukaryota; kingdom Metazoa; phylum Chordata; class Actinopteri; order Syngnathiformes; family Fistulariidae; genus Fistularia; species Fistularia commersonii. The sequence continues at coordinate 8,743,269 of NC_141314.1, forward strand.
ATGCATTTCTACATGTGGCCATATTATAGCCATAAAACTGTTATTGAGGGATGAATTGATAAATAGAACACAAGTGAATAACCCGGTTCGATATGCATGGCCCCCCCACTGGTATACATATATATATTTATATATATATAAATGCAAAGCCAGTATCATCATGACACATCATTAGTATTCTAGACCAAGGAGCAAAAAAAACCTGTTTACATAGATTATGCATTGTTGACCCACTTTTTTAATTCATTCATTCATTCATTCATTCCTTATCTACTCCACTTATGCGGCCCTGGGTAACGACTGGATTCTATCCCAGCATTTATTGGTCCGGTCGCATTCGATCACAGGGACAAATAGAGAAAAAACGCCATTTTCTCACGCCGATGAACCTGCTGCATGTGTTGGTAGGAGGAAAGTGGAGAACCTGTAGGAACCCCACACAGAAACGTGGAGAACATGGAGAGTCCACACAGAAAGACCTGCTGTCCGAGTCCAACCAGGGACCTCCTGGCTGTGAGGTGGAAGCGCTAACCGCTCTGCCACCGTGACCCCTTTTTATTACACTTAATCATCATTATCATTAATGAAGGTTTAATGTGGGTGCGGCGCTGTGTGTCTCGGTGTAGAATTCACACACTATAAGTAGGCGTAAACGTAGAAAACGCACAGCATATACTGTATTTTTACTAAACCATTGCAGTGACACGACAGGGAAAAAGCTCTCATGTATCAGAGCACGTAGAACTCTATTATGCGGTATTTGTGAATTTATAACAAGAGAAAATGCTTCCGAGGCTGCCGTTCTCCAAAAAAACACAGCTTTGGAGTCTGTTTGCGGGGTTAAAAGTTGCAAATTAACATCGAGAGAAAAGAGAGGGATATCATGGACTCGTCTCTCGCCCAGCGCTGCACCCTCAGTTATGGCTTATCTTTGGAGCTCTTAAGCTATCTGGGTTTCTTATTCGTTGATATTTTTTTTCCCTCTTTCTTTTGCCAACCCAGCCTTTGCCAAATAAAAGAAAAGCAAATTATCATGTAGAACAGGTTAATTACAGTGCTAAGATAGTTATTGGCCGCTTTTCTCTCTGGTTTGAGCCAAGATACTTCATTTCCCGCCCATGTTCCAGTCCCGTACATCATGGAGCGTCATAAGAGGACTAAGTATGCCGATTGTTACGAGAGCAAATATCAATTCAGTCACCGACTATCGGTCTTTCCAGACCGATAACAAACGTATACCCCCTGGTGCACGCTGCTCGACGTTAAATACGTATGCAGACGGAGCCCTCTGTCCATCCTCCGCATTCATTTCCTGTGTAATTCTGTTTCTCGTTTTCGGAAGCAATGTAGGGGAAACACGGAGCAAGAGCGCAACAGAAATGGCATTTCTTTGGTAAAATTCAGACAGAGCGATGGCAGAAGAATGTGCATTATCACCAGCTCCTCCTCCGCAGCAATGTTTATTGTTGCCCTGAGACATAACTTGGATGTGACCTCTGACCTCTGCACTGCTCTCCTAAGGATGTATTGTTTGACAACCATGGGAGCATAGAGCTCCCATCAGAAGTATGAGAGCAACGTTTGACAACATCTGAAATCGACGTACCTGTTTATGTACATAAAGTGAGCGTAAATTAGCCTTTACTCATGTGCAATAACTGAATTGCAGTCTGGGGAGGCAGGCGAGGCTCTGCCTCACCTGTCATAATGAAAAAAAAAACAATGATAACGTAAGATAAATATTCACTCTCTTCCACTGATCTGATTCATCGTTGTATTTTCTGAATGATTCCAATCTTTTTTTAATGTTCTCAAGTAGAAATCATTGAATTCACACCTTCCCTGATCAAATATAAGCCAAGGTGCGGCAGCCAGGGTCACCTCTGCACATGCAGTAGCTCAGAAACTGGACTGCATGGCGTGCGCTCGTTTCTGTTTCTCAGCATGTTGCCTATAGAATGTTTGTACACCAAGACCTTCTCCAAGCTGTGTAATATCTTTAGCGTAAGTGTGTGATGCAATAATTCTCCCTGATTAGAAAATATACTGTTGAGAAAAGTCATGAGGTGAGGCAGACAATACTGTGCCTCACCTGATGGGGGCGTATGTGAGTTGGTAGGTGCTAGTGACTGCCAACGCTTTAAAAGCAATGTGGGATTAAATAAAAAAGAGAAAAACAAAAGAAAAAAAGGAAGAGTTTACAACACAGTAACAGTTTTTCCTGGAGAACTATATACGCGTAGATGTCATATAGAAATAAAGAAATTGTTTTCAGTTTATTAAAAAAATGATATGACCCTATCGGGAATAAGAAACGCTATCAACTTCTTACAATTGTCAGCGCCTCACCAGCCGTGAACCTCACCGCAAGCCATTGTGCACGATCTTATCAAATTTACATTTTAAGATAATGTTATATTAATGACAATCAATCATGCCAGGCCTTTTATTGATATATTTTTTCTAGTTACCGCGGTATACTGCCTATTTTCACTCATGCTTATTACAAACAAATTGCGACCATTAAAGGCATCATTACATATCAGTAACTTTATCAGCCTCCTTTTAAAGAGTGCATCCAATAGCATAACAGATACATGATTGTGTAATTGTGAATTTATTAGTCATCTTCAGGAATCACCTTTAAAAAGTAATCATCTCTCTGCAAGCTGAGGATGGAGCCGTCGTCTCCGAATGTGGGACAGGAAGGCTTGGGAGTCTCATCTGTTTTTTTTGTTGTTTTTTGGGGCCGAATGACCTTGAGGCATCCATTTGGGAAGTTGCGTGTGAAATCGCAGATCCTGCGTCGGCCTTAAAAAAAAAAAAAAATCTCCAGCCGCGTCGAGCGAAAAAGCCTTTGTGCCCGAACCCTCGTACGATGCCAACGTTTACAGCAGGTCAGCCCTAAAAATCAATATCGGCCGTCCAGCAGAAGGAGGACATGCCTCCACTGAAGCAAAGGGAACAGGTTGGGAAAACAAGTCGATGCCGTTTGTTCCACTAAGAAGACCAATCGGCGCGGTTGATGCGAGGTCAGATCTCGTTTTTTGTCTGGTTCTCTCATCCCATAATTCTTCTATACATTTAACCCTGATGTCTGTGCCATTCATAAACTTGAAGGTAATCGTTTGTGATGATAAAAAAAAAAATAAAAAAAATCATTTTATACTCCTGCAGATACTGCTCTCTTGGTTTTCAGACTTTGTTTCTTTTATTCACCGCTGTGAAGAGGTTTCCAAAAAAGCACAAGGAGGGTAAGATGGACGAGGCAGCGGCCGGGGTTTAGAGACAGGAGGTGGAGGTGGAGATGCGGAGGTTCTCTTTGGGAGGAAGTAGGATGGATTGGATCGGGAAGGAGTCCGCCAGAGGGACGGCGCATGTTAGATGCTCCAAAGATAAAGTCAGACTGAGATGGTTTGGGTGTGGAAGGAGGAGGGATGCCAGACTTGAGGACTTGATGAAGACCAGAGAGGAGATTGATGGATAGAGAAGAAAGAGGAGGGGAAGTTAGCCGGCGTGAACGAAGAGGATAGGAAAGGGTTAGATGGAGGCAGAGGATTTGCTGTAAAATAAAACAATATGACACCCGAGTTTTTACGACAAATATATTTTATCTGCAACGTTTACAATGTTTTTTTATTTGTTTTGGAAACATTTCTCAAGCGCCCCCCCCCCCCCCCCTCCCGTCCTCTATTTTCCATAAAACGGTTCGGTCCTACGGGATCGGCATCGTGCTCGCGGAGGAGACGCCTCGAAAAAGAGAGGAAAAGAAACAAAGAGAGGAGCTCGGAGGCCGAAGGGAGACCGGAGGGCTGCAACCAGCAGAGGTGTGTTTGGAAGAGAACCGGTGGTGGAGAGAGCTGGAACATTTCACACCGGCTTTATCTTAATTACATCCATTTGTATAAGCTATCTTATGCTCATTCATTCATTCATTATTGATAACACTTTGGGGCCTCCGGTGAACTCCTGCATGTCTTTTGACTGAGGAAATCGGGGAACCCTGGAGGGAACCCGTGCAGAATATGGGGGGAATCTAGCAAGGGACCTTCTTGCTGTGAGCCAGGTAGCCTATATCAGCTCATATTCTCTGAAAAAACTTAATTTTTTTTCAATTAAAATGTTTGTTTTTTTTTGTCTTGCTATCTTCTGTCTGTCTTTTTCTGTTTATTTTCGTATTTATTTCCTTTTTTTGCCATTATTGTAGCAGGTTGAGAATGCTTGGGTTTATGTTGATGCTTGTTTTCTGTGTGATTTTTGGGGTTGCTGGGAATTTTGTGGGTGTGGTTTGGGGTTGCAAGGAATTCTGTTTTTTTTTTTGTTTTTTTTTTAACCTGGAATGAAGGGGAACAGTTTTATTGAGTCTTGTGCGGTGCGGCGTGGCTGTGGCCAACAACAGCTATTGCTTATTAAACAAACGTTTTACCGTCAACCGGGTGTTTTCCCGGACTAAAAGGGTACATTACGACTGTAACGCTGCTGTGACAAAGGAATTTGCCCTATTGTGATCAGTAAATCTTTCCTTAAATAATCAATTCATGCAATTGTTTAGCAAAACCTGCCATGCTGTTCTTTTAAAGATTATTAGATTGGATTCAATTTATTGTCATTACACATGTACAAGTACAAGTTGTCTAAATGCAGTCGAGCATCTAACCCAGGGGTGGGGAAATTCATCTTTACATAGAGGAACCTGAGCGGCGTTAAAGGGCCGAAAACCAACGATAACAGAAAAGCAACACGCTCGTATAACACAAACGGAATAAATTATTTTTCATTCATGTGCCTGTCCAGATGGTGATGCCCAAAGGGCCACACAAATGCCCAGGTCTGATAGACCAGAAGTGCAAAAACCCAGGGGGTGCCGAAATAATAAATACCGAATACTTTAACGGTATGTAAACATATGTAAATGGTGTATCATGTCAATAATATACAAGTGATTTACATATGAGCATATTATACAGAAGGGTGTGTGCATTAAACCTAGTAGACCAGGGGTGTCAAACTCAAATACACAGTGGGCCAAAATTCAAAACGGGTACAAAGTCGCGGGCCAACGTTTCAATATTTATTGAAAAAAATCTTCCTCCAGATATCACAATGGACCTTTTCATATGGACCCAAACAAGTTTTGCTAAAAAACAAAATATAGAACAAGCACAGCTTAATACTATACAATATATAACTTGATATTGCACACACGCAAAATCCTGTTTTCTGCCTAAGTAGCAGGGTGCCAGTATTAGCATAACACCGCTATGACAACTGTCAACAGAGGAGAGGGCGTTTATGGGTCCTGTTGTGATTTTCGGGCCAAAACACCAGCAGAAAATTCTGGGATATGTAGAATTAGCGGTACATGCACTGCAGACTCAAGCGGCGGGCCGGCTCTAGTAGTTATTTGGTATGGCTTTGCCGGCCAAATATAATTACAGTACGGGCCAAATTTGGCCCGCAGGCCAGAGTTTGACACCTATGTACTAGACTATAAACAGGAGCTGGGACATTATTTACAAGTAGAAATTACAGATAAGTTCTGCGCCATGAATGGGAATACTGGTTAAAAATCACTAAAACGCAGTATTATGTCAAATTTTTTTGCTTCTCGCCCCAGCCATCCAGCTGTTAAGAGGGCGCTTTTTCACAGTGGCCAAAAAAAAAACCCCGGCGGCGCCCCTGGAACTGCATCCCACCCCGAAAACAAGCATTTTCCACATGGCGTGTAGAGAACGTGATCACCGGCTCTCAGATTGACCCGGTTTCCCTGCAGCTTCAGAACGTGAGGCATGTAAATGTAACAGAACATCACGGCGACTTATTCCCGTGTCAAACGAATACCGACGAAACAGCGCACGGAAGCGAAGTTTCGTTGAGCTCAATTGACGTATCTGTTGTTTTTAACGACGCGTCCGCTCGCTCACATACGAGCAGGTTTGCACGGCTGTCGTCTCGACGCCCCCGAGGGATTCGACATGTCCGACAGCGGCAATCTGTTATTTTGCTGTCAGCCTTTGTGCCGTTGGCCGAGATCGTCGCCTATTAGGCGAAACGGCTCCACGCTGTTATTTTGCTCGGCGGGCGTAAATGCTCGGCAACCGCGTTGATTTCATCACGGTGAGATCCGCTGCAAAAATGAAGGACACACGCGCTCTTGCTGTGTCAGATTCGGGGAAACATTATATTCATTACAGGTGATCATCATGTCACATTGAATAAAATTATCATTTTTTGCACGGAGAAATGATATTTCTAAAGAGAACGGTGATGCAAAAACAAATTAGCTCCCCTCAAAGGCGGACGTTGTCCTCATCATCGCCGTTCTTTTTTCCATTTCTCCATCGGCTCTGACTCTTTCACGGTTGCCATGGCTTCTCAGAAATCCGCTTCCAGGAAAAGCATTAATTAGCAGCCGAGCGGCGGGTCGGTCTCCCCGGAGGGGTGCAGGTGGGCAGAGGTAGGGGGTCGTGAACCTTCCTGTGATTCAGTCAGAATTGAATTCTCACGTACCGAATTTTAAACGTAGAGCGGGTCTGCGATCGTCGTGGGTAATTTTATGCTTTCGGTTGGTTTTCCGCCATTTCTCCAGAAATGTGTCCAGTTCATTTTATATGTAAGTCAGTTCCTCCCACCGTCCGAAAACATGCAGACACGTGAATGAGAGACTGAATGGTTTTATGTCTCTGCATGACGGGTGAATGTGAGGGTGAACGATCGTACGTCGCTAAAAAAACATGTGTATGGAGTGATTTTTGTGTTTATATGACATATGGATAAGACTGAATGGTTGTAGATCAGGGGTCTCAGACTCGCGGCCTTCGAAACAATATTTTGTGGCCCCCTGCCTGAAATCGGATTTTCGTGTCAGTGCGGCCCGCGTGTTTTTCCTCACATGCGTCTGAGGGTTTTATCCAGTGGGTTTAAAAAAAAAAAAAAAACAGGCAAGGAAAAAAATGAAAAAGTAACTTTGCAATGAATTTTTGCTTCAAAATTTCAAATTTTAAAGCGATTTTTGATGAAAAAACATCAAGTTTGACATTGTTTTCTTTCATTTCTTATTTCTATAAAAACTAGAAAAACGATAGCAAATAAAAAAAAAACAGGCAAAATTAAAAAGATCGATTTAATAACCAGAATAGCCAGAATAGCCATCTTTTATCCTTGTAAATATCATACCTCCTCTTATACATGCGACCAATCCATTTTCTAATAAATTCTAGTGGCACATTTCCCACAGTGACAAGATTTTGTCATTTAACTCAACAATTTTTTGGGGGTGTAATTTCATCAGTTCTTTTTTAATATTCTTTGTTAATATCAATTCGTCATGTATTTTTTAGAGGAACAGTTCATCACATATAAAGATTTTTATAACTTACCTGTTAACCTCCTTTACACGAAAACAAAGGAAATATTTGTTTTACTTCTAGGTAATGATTTTACTGGTCCGGCCCCCAATATGTGCTTGACAAAATGAGTTTGACACCCCTGCTGTAGATGTGTGAATGAACGAGTGAATGGTTTTATATGTTTATTTAATTTGCAATTTGTAGAGTGAACAATTCTAATTCTCTAAATAATGCATGGATAAAAAGGGTGAATGGAGGACATGTCCATATGATGTGCAAGTGACGGAGTGAATGGTTGGATGTCTCTATAAGACTTTGAAAGAGCCAGTAAATGGTTGTAATTCTCCCGACTGGTGAATTATATAATAAATATAATAAAAAATATAATAATATAATAATAATAAAGGAGGAAATATAATAATAAAGGAGAATCCACCGTGTGGTCGTATGCAACTTTATCAGCAGCTTCTTCGTAACACTGCGCCAACAACATGAGTATAATGAAGATGTCATTGCCGCACGTTATGCAGAGCGCGCTCGGCCTTCCCTCGGAGGGAATCACCTGTTGCGATAAATCCTTATTTCAAGTAGAATTCCTGGTATTGTCTGTTAAATGCTTTCATATTCTTGGTAGTTGTAGGTTCTTTTTCTGTTGCTTCACTAGGTCTTTTCTCCTTTGAAAAGAAACTTTCCAAAGACGTCTGTTTTCCGGGTTCAATTTTTGGCGATGTAACCGAGTGAATCGGGTCATTTTTCAAAATAAAAGACTTTTCAAAATAAAGATCGTTCAGACTCGGATGATAAATCCAACGGAAATAATTATTTCTCGCGCGGCCCAGTACCAATTGATCCCGGGGGTCGGGGACCAACGATCCAGATGAATGCGAATTAGCAAATGAATGGTTATATATCGCTAAATGGCCGATGAATGATGAGTAAATAAGTATATGATGTGCGAGTGAGAGAGTGAATGGTTGGATGTCTATTGCACTACCTTGCACTGCTTTGCACTATATTTTTCACTTATTTAATGCTTCTTGCATGTTGTCAGGTTAGCACCGTCAACCAAAGCAAAATACCTTGTGGTGGCAAGGTATTAGCAAGTGGCTAATAGAAGGATTCGGATTCTTAATGACAAGAGAATGAACAGGTGAATTGTTTTATGCGTCTATTTAGCGTGCGATTGAAAAAGTGAAAGGTGGAAATGTTTATATATTGTATGAATGAGAGAGCGAATGGTTGGATGTCTCTATATGGGGCCCTGTGATTGGCTAGCGACCAGTCCAGGTGAACCCCAATACCAGTTGGGTTTGGATACAGATAATGACTGAAGGAATGAAGGCACAGTTATTATTGAAAACCCTCAGACCAACATGGAAATAATTTTAAAGTGCTGCTCAAATAGATGTTCTCATCAATTTGTTGCTCCCTGACCAAATGCTAATTTGTAAAAAAAATCCCAGACAGCAGAATGATGAACGCTGCTCTTTGCGGTTCGATTTGGATTTTTGTTGGGATTATTGACTCAACCCTGACGGACCAATTAGTTTGAGATAAAGTAAGTGCTGCCTTTGACAAAAAAAAAACAAAAAAAAAGCACTTGAGACAAATATTAATTAATCTTGTTTTGCAACCGTGCACATTGTTCAACGCCTTCCCTGTCACGAGTAATCAAGGGAGTTTTTTACATGAGGTCTGGTAATTCGTTCAAATGAGAAATTAAATATTCAATTTTCTCGGAGTGATTCCTCCGCCTGTATTTGCTGTGCAGAAAATAAATTGGCTGCGTGCGTCGGCTCCCAGCTGTTTGCTTGCCCGCGTCTGCTCGCGGCAGGAGGTCCCGTCAGCATCGTGATACTGATTTGATACACATACGCGTGAACGCTTTACTTAAAGAAGTCAGATCTGCAGTTTGAAAACAGGTTGTGTACTAATCGAGCATTTTAAACCTGCAACATAAACACTCCGTCGACATGTAGCATGAAAGCATCAGTTGGATGTCGACGGCTGCGGCTTGGCTCACCTGCAGCATCTCTGCGGTATCTTATGAAGAACGTGCAAACGTTGATTGTATCCTCACGTAAATTCCACCGACTAGCTGACGCCGTTTGCTCTGAAAACAAAATTTTTATTTATTTTTTTTCACTCTCAAGCCCTCCCTCCCACCCGAAGCCGCGGAAATCCGCAGAACCCCGAGGCTGAGACACCCGTGGGCGTGCTCCTCGTTTTGTCAAGTCTAAATAAAGGAATGTATATTTTTGCACGAGCGCTCTCGCGGCCGCGCTCTATATGCTGCCGTGAAGGGTCTTTGGGGTCGGGGCATCGCCTTCTTGTTTGGCGAGACCAAATTGTCAAGCAGACGTCAGGGGTGGCCATCTCAAGCTGCGCCTGATGATGTAATGATAGGGATGGGAGTACATTTAGCTGCTCAATAATTGCGCTCCACTTTGCTAAATTTTTCAGCGAGCCCCGGATGAAAGTCGAGATGAAAGTTTTGCGTCCGAATGTTTGTTTTTAATGATGTATGGCGGAGCGTATAGTCGTGGCGGAGCTGATGGAGACCCTCTTTCCAAACGTTAAAATGCTAATTCTTTTCCTCCGACTTTACACATTCACTGTTCTTAATAAGCCGCGGTTTGCAGAGTGGGTTGTTAGCTCAGATATTTTACACCAAAGCAAACTCTGTCAGTCTTCCCAGATTATTCTGGTTCACCGGGGAGTGAAAAGTACACAGTGATATACGGTGCAATTATAAAAGAAGTTTCGGTCTTACATTGGTAAGAAACGTGTGTCACTCAAACACTCATTTTTTTGGTTATATTCATTTTGGTGGTAATTATCATTGTGAGAAATCATCTTGCTGATCATGTTGTATTATTATTCTTATTTTGCGTATTGATTCAGTCATTATCTAATATCAATATCTAGTAAATAAATAAAAATAAAATTCAAGTAAATTGTTATCAATTTAATAAATAATAACAATTATTGAATTTATTTATTTTTATTATTGTTTTAGCATTATTTATTATCCGGCTCTGGCTGTTTTGTTTTGAAAAATGAGCAAATTCTCTCCATTATATCGGTCTGACTCACTCTCGACGCATGTCAAGATATGTGTCTCGGTCACGTGATATATTCATGAGAATATTAAACCCACAAGCTAGTAAGATGAGTAAAAAACAGAAAGTTTGGAAAGTTTCTTTGCAAAGGGGCAAAGGCCCAGTGAGGAGACAGAAGAAGAGCCTTTAACCCAGAGGCGTCCAAACGTTTTTCACTGAAGGCCACATCCGGAAAAATATAAAAAGGGCTGGGCCACTCACTGCTGGTCAGGTATATAACTTCACTTCCATTGTATTAAAATTAGCAAACTCAATAAAATGTTAGTTAACAATGCTTTGTAATTGAATATGGTTAAAGTAAAAGTATCAGCATACATCAAAGCTTTCTATTAATGGATTTTCATTTATTTTGTCACCAAAAGGGTAAAAGTAATCTGCGGTGAATAACAGTCACTCTGAAAACCAGCAGACGGACATGAAATAGCACACAGCAACATCAATCTCTTCAATGTTCAAAACAGAACACAAAAAATGTACAACATAACACGGTGTGAAGAGATTTCACTGCATGTTTCATGTGTGTGACATATTCAATTATATTTTTAGAATTTGCCGTGGGCAAATTAGAAATGGACCACGGGCCGCAGTCGGCCCGCGGGCCGTAGTTTGGTCAGCCCCTGCGCAAACCACTAAGAAAAAGAAAGCTGCATTTGACAGAAAATACCAGGAGATCTACTAAAAATATGGATTCATCATGACAGGTGATTCCCACGCACCTGCATAATACGCTTTGCCACTTGAAGAACAAACATCCTGGATTAAAAAAACAACCCTTTGGTGTATTTTGAAAGAAAAAAGCGGGACTGTTTATAAATTCATATTAATATGTATTTATCCGCCACACCTTAAAGGCCTGTCTGGGAAAAATATTGTCCTACATTAAACCGATCCGTGGCGCCAAAAAGACATCCAACCATTTGCTCGCCATTTAGAAACGTATGAACATTCCCTGTGTTATTCACACCTCATATAGACAAATAAAAGCATTCACCCTCTCATATGGAAACACGAGAAGAAGAAATGCCTTCATGATCACATTCAGTTACACGCAGAGAACAACATCAGCCAAATTTGACTTATGCAGAAGCCAAATTTGACTTCTGCATTTAACCCATCATGGATGAACCATTGCTCAAAAGCACTTCGACGGCGAGGATGAGCGCAGGAATTGAATGGCATGGAAACGGGGGGAACCGGGAGTTGAACCACCAACTTCCTCTGTCTACATGTCCAGAACTGAACTGCCCCTTGGAGATACGTGTAGCCTTGCAAATGTCGCTAATACGTGACTAACAAAACAAATCAAACAGCAGGCGTTCATCTGAACGACAAACAGGAAGTAGGAACTACTTTATGGAAATACAATATCTAACCACACACGGGGTGATGATCATTTTTTATCAAATTAATTTGTGTAAAAGTGTCCACTTTTAGAAAAACTCGTTTTAAGGGAGGTGATCGACTTCCCACAGCGGCGATTCTTGAGTTTCTGATAAATGCTTCCATGAGGCTTCGGAACAGGAAACAACAACAAAAAACAAAGGTAGTCACGGAAATAAACACGTCCCGGGAAGTGGGCGGAGCTTCCTTTGGCCTCCGCCAACTACGTCGCCTCGTTTGGTCAGCCGCGGTGTTTACATTGAGCCGTTCAGCCGAAATGTGAAGTACATTTGAGTCACGACGTCCTGCGGTTCCCGGCCATCTGTACGGTCATGATGGAGGGCAGAGCTCCGCCGTTGCGCGACAGTCGATGAGTAATGCCGCATACCGGGTTGCATTTCAGCTGATTAGTTATCTATTGATTGAAGCGGGTGTTGTGCAGATGGACGTCTTCGGAGTGTGACAAGTGCTCCCCGAGCCTAATGGTCCTTAACGCCATTCCTGATCCATGTTAAGTAATGTTCCATCTCTTACGCTCCTAGCCAACCCTCTCCACGGTAAAGGAATTCTTGTTTGTTTATCGGCTGGTGTGAGGACCCGCCGCCCCGTTGCTAATCGGAACAATAAGAGTTTTCGCGCGGTACATAACGCACGATTTGCGCCTCCGCACTTGAAAAGAGCGACGGATTTCCAGCGTTTCGCTAGCAGACCGCGACGAAAAAAGAGGCGCTCGCACTTCCGCTCGCGCTCCTCGAGAGATTCAGCCGTGCACTCTGATGTGTGTACGCCCACAACACTTACATCCACTAACACAACACGAACCCTTTTTATTGTTCTCGCCGAGCTGCGGAGAGCTGCGGCGTTGGAGTGGAGCGCCGCGGAAACACATCACACCTCCAGACGCCACATGTTTAGCTCGCTCCCGTTTGCGCAGGTGAGCTGGATGTTTTCCGAGTTCAACTCCCATCCCGCTCACGTGGCCCCTCGGGCGGCCGAGTCAATCGGCGGTGTGATCTTGAAACGTCCGACTCCGACACACGAACGAGACGTGGGAATTATCAATCCGTGCGGCGTTTTCGGATTTCAAGGTCGCGCCGTCGAGCAAACATAAAATTCCCCAAATACTTGATTGATTCGCTAATGGCCGGCAACGACATCCCTTCAACTTTAATACAGTGTCAAACCTTTTGTGTGCTTCTGAGAAAAACACAGAATATCTTCTGTATTATATTTCTAGAAAAACAAAATAATTCAGATTTTCTTTTCCCATCGTCGCTCTCCCTTGGCAGATGAAACGGAATACGGTGACAAAGCGGCAACCCGGCATTCTAACGTTTCCTAGCAGGAATCGTCTTAACACTCTTTAACATCTCAGTTGCTTTAGTGTCAGAAAATATTTCCATACCAAGAACATCCGCATGCAGAACAAAGATGTTTATTCTGCCTTAATCTCTCCGCGGCGCCACAGCCAGATAGCGTTCTCCGGATCCCGCAGCTCTGTCAATATGGCGCTTCCTCCCCCTTTGAATTTTTATTTCGCCTCCTTGCAATCCATCTTCCGCCGCTTATCCGGGGCCCAAACCTCCCCCTTCGTCCAGGGGAATATCAAGGCCGGCCGGGAGACACCGTCCCGCCAGCGTGTCCCGTGTTTTCACCACGGCTGGTCGCACCTGGAGCGCCTCACCGTCCTGAGCGAACGCCGCCTCATCCGGCGCCTCCTGCTATCTCTGAGGGCCGGCGGAGCAAACACCCCTCGGAAGGAAACCCATTTCTTTGCGTCGTCACCTACACCTCGCGACTGTCCTACGATCCTACATTTTTATTTTCTTTTAACGCTGCTCTGAATACGCATTTAACTTTTGCCCAGATCCCCGTTATCCGGCATGAACCGCACCAAACAGACATTATGACGGTGTAATTGCAGGTGCAGCGGCGGAGACGTAATCTTACTTTGAAATGAAGACGCCGTTGCTGAGGGAAATAAAGCGTGGCGTTTTGAATGTTTTATTGAAGTGAGTTATTTGCCGAGTGTTATACCTTCTAATCCCCGGCATTTCGGATGATGATACTTTTTAATCAAACATCAAAGCGGCTCATTTTCATAGTACAACACAGCTGCCGAGTTTCACAATGGGGATCCTCTGTTGGTTCGGGATGTTATTGCTTTTCCCGGCTCGTTTCCATTTTTTCGGCGAGAGATTTCAATTTCTCTCAAAGCCTTCGTCGCGCGGCTGTTTTTCACGCGTCCCCCCCCCCCCAAAAAATAAAAATACGGAAATGAACTCCCTTCCGACGGGTATTCCGTTTAAGCGCGGGCTCGAAAAATCATCGGACGGCCGGGCCCGTCGAGAAAAGAATTCAGCGGTAAGTGAATATCCCGCTGCTCTTTCATTTACCATAGATTCGCCTTGATGATTTCCTGCTGAAAATCAATGATTCTCGCACTTTCAGTCCGGCGGTTTCTCCGAGGGGCCAGGACTCGGTTCTCCCAGTGGCGATGATTTCAATCAAGGTGGAGTGTGAATTCTGCGGCATCTCATAATGGAATGGAACAACGCGATAGATTGGACAAAACAGTAATTTCTGTTTACATGGATCATAAGATGGATTCAAATTGATTCCCGTCGTGACGCCCTTCTTGGACGAGTGCTGCGGGCGCACAAATGCGTGAACGCCGCACGCGCGCACGAATAAATATTCCTCCTCAATTTGGGGAACCAGCTGCTGGTAGCGTTTCCCTCCGCCGCCACTTTACTGGAGAATACCGAGATGTTGTGTCTCTCGGGGGGTCAGAGGAGAAGCGCGATCCTTGAGGCCATTTTCGCACACACACACACACACACACACACACACACAGCTACTGACCAGTGCTGACCTTTGCTAAATGCAAGTATGCATTTGCAACACTTGCAGCTTGTTGTGTCAAAAGAAGAATAATGAACAGCGCGGGTGATTGTAGCAGAACGGCGGAAAGCCGCAGTGGCCCCTCCTCTCCGCAACCCCTTCAAGGTAATGGAAATTCTATCCCTACCGACATTTTCCGGTACGATTCTCTCGGCTCGTCACACTAAACAAAAAAAAAAAAACCTTGTATTCTTAAAAGTTGTATTCCGAGAAAGAACCAAACCAACATCCCGGCCCCTTGTGAACAAAAGCAAGAAAAGTATTTATCTGAGAGAATAGTTTTCTGGTGTTAAGTCACGGCCTGTCGCAGGAATAATGAGTGTTGTTTAAGAACGGGCTTAAAGCCTTACGTTTTGAGAAAGCTTATAGTCAGCGTGTGACGCTGCCGTAGGGTTATTCCGCCGAAGGACATCCCGTGACGTCCTTTTCTCATTCCTCCCACTCTTCCTATCTTGTCTGCACTCGTGTCGCTCCATCGACGCGCCATAGGAACCTCATATCTTCTCCCGAGCCCTTGAGCTGGCTCGTGTCGCCGGGCGTGGCACCGTGGCGCCGTCTACTGCAGCTTCTCATCAGGCGTCCGCCATTGTCATTCCTTTTATGAATATTAATATCATTCAGCTGCTACCAGGGGCGATCTGGGGCGACACGGCACCAAAGCAACGGGGAAAAAAAAGGGAATTTTTGAAAAAGCGGAACTGCCTGTGAATATAATGTCCAATGTCTGCGTGTGGAGGTTCTCACTCATCCAGGTCATGGTGAATTCTTATCCAAATCTTCTTATTTCGGCAACTGGACTTGAATTTCTTCACTGGAAGACGTTTCACCCCTCCCCTGGGAGGCTTCTTCTGTTTTCTAATGACCTGTGGGGGGTTTCTTAGTGGGATTACCTGGATTGAAATGTGCAATTCCAATCCAGGTAATCCTCACAAATTGCTTTTTTTTGTTTCAACAAACGACACCCCAATTAGCATAACAACCGACTGTCGTCGTCGTATGATTCTTGCTTCGGGTGCGACCAGCCCCCGGTTTTGTCAGCTCCCCGTCTGGGGCTGTGAAACCAAACAAAAGGTTGGGAACGAAAGTATGCAGACACAAGTTACACCAGATATAGCGTGTATTTGTCAATTGCAAAAACCACAATATAAAGTGTAAAGTCCCAGAACGTATCTCCCTGGAATGACATCATGGCCAGTATTAAAGGTCCGGGACCGATAGGAAACTGCAATCAATAATTATCAATTATCAATATTATCAATTCAAATCTTTGTACTTAAGACCTTAAAACACTTGATAGCCTTAACCATGACAATTCATATTTTATTGTATTTCTTATTCTCCCTCCTTCTTACTATTATCTATTATTATTATGTTTTTGCTTGAAACTCCGGCACAACAATTTCCTTCGGGATAAATAAAGTTGTTCTCATCTCATCTCATCTCAGCTCTTCGAAGCCTACCTGCAACATATTAAGAAGACAACAACCCGAAACACACAATAACCCATAAGGCCGTAACATCCCTGATACCTAGTTTCTGCAGATCAACATTTCCATTTACACAACAAGCCACCAAAACTTAGACCCGCTCAGAAACTCGGCAGTTACATCCGGAAACTTAGAACTGAAGAAGCCTCTCGATTGAACGGTGAAACGTCTTCGAGTGAAGAAATTCAAGTCCAGTTGCCAAGACAGGAAGATTTCTACAAGTAATGACCAATCAGGGTGCGGCGCTGCTCCGCGGGGAACCGAATTTCAGTCAGGTTGAAATCTTATAGACTCTCATGAAATACTTTTTTTTTTTTTTCCCAAAAACCTGGCACTTCAATGCATTCCCTATGGGTTCCGGGAGGGCTTGTGCATACGGCTCTCGCCGTTACGTAGCCCGCTAAGGCGTGCACATACGTGCTTTCGGGCAACTGTCAAACAGGCTTCTCTCTTCATATTCAGGGATATCTGAAGGTAAACTTTCTATGCTTCTATGAATGAATAGCCAATACACTTTGGTCAATATAGATTTCACTCGTGAACAGTTTCAGATGTACCTTCCATGGAGCTAGAAGGAACGTCTTTGTGTTTATATAGTTGTATTGCGATGGATTTTTTGACAAAACAAACGTAAATTCTGACAAATGTCTAGTCGGTTGTTAATTTACCTATTTAGTGGGTCATCTCAGTCATCATTGCAATAGGAACAGCACCTGGATACTAACATGTCATTGTTAGCGCTACTGTTATTAGCAATAATAGATTATTTTTCCCCGTCCCATTTAACTTTACCTCCCCTTCTGCCTCTATCGTGGTTAAATTTGAGCGGTCGAGGCAGAAGGGCGCTCACATTGAGTTCGGATCTTTCCCATCGATAAAAGGCAGCGTTTCCTCGCCACTGTCGCCAAGTTCCAGCTCCTGCGGGAATGTTTGGCCTCTGTAGATAAGATAAGATAAGATAAGATAAGATAAGATGAAATAAACTTAATTGATCCCAACAGGGGACATACCTTTGTCACAGCAGCATAACAATTATAATGTCCAAAAAAGAAAATATAAAATAATAAATATCTAAAAATAATAATAATAAATAAATAGATAAATATTATATATATATAAAATAAATATGAATATAAATATGAGCATAAATAAAAATAAAAAGGCAGAAGACAGGATATAGCAAGACAAAAAAATAATAAACAACAAACAACGACATCAGGGATGACAATGGGCGACATCAAGGAACAGTGAGGATGAAAAATACACAATTAGAACTAAACAACAATATAAATAGAGTGGAAAAAAGTAAATAGAAATGAATAAAATAAATAACAAAAAGAAGCAGAATCTCTGCAGGCTGGGACAAACAAGGAGAGACAGCAGAGGTGACGTGAGTGGGTGAGGTAGTGAATGTAGAAGAAAAGGGATATTGTGGAATTGTGGAAGCACTCAGGCCGATCATCTTAAAGGGTGCGATCCAGATCTGCTCTACATGGGAAGCGTCACGAGATAATTGTGTTACGATTCGGCCGGCGTTGAAATAAAATCTGATTTCAAAAAATAGAAAGAAAGTCATAGCGAAGTAAGAGACAGCATAAAAGAATACATCACATTACATTACATTGCATTTGGCAGACGCTTTTATCCAAAGCGACTTACAATAGAGAACATAGGGACTGCAAATACACTTGCAAATACACGATGCACAGGAAATATACAGAACAGTAAGCTTGGGTTAGTGAGTTGTTTTTTTTTTGGACAAAGACATGCACAAACATACACACACACACACACTGCATAGCCTAACTTGCTGCCTAACCTGATCTGGGGCATCAGCGCAGTAAAAAGTCCTGAAAGAGAACATTTTGTACCTGTTTCTTGAAGGTTGAGAGAGATGATGCTAGTCTTGTTGCTTCTGGAAGTTTGTTCCACCACTGAGGTAGTAGAACTGAGAACAGTTTTGCCTGAGATCGCTTAGAGCGAGCAAAAGGTACTGCTAGTAGGTTTGTATTAGAGGAACGCAGCTCTCTGCCGGGGACATAAGGTCTTATCATTTCGTTCAGATATGCTGGACCTGTTCCTGAGGTGGTTTTGAATGCCAGGGTCGGGGCCTTGTGCTTGATCCTGGCAGCTACTGGTAGCCAGTGCAACTGGATGAACAGAGGATACATCTCATGCTACTTTGTTTTTGTTTGCTCGTTTCCTAAGATCAACTCAATTTCGATCAAGTTTTATGTGAAACCTTGCCGCGACCCTCTGGAACAAACCGAAATGCAACAAATCCGCCTTTAAAATCCACCAAAGTCTTGTCAGCCTTATATGTCAGCATGGGGCGCGGCGGTATTGTTTCCGAGATTTGTCTGAAATGTTCATCTCAGGCCAAAATGTACAACAACTAAAGGATGTCGTGAAATAGTGCTTTAATCCCCGCTGCAAAAGGCTGTCAGTTTTAATCCCATATTACCATTCAAATTAGACTGTGTTATCCCGCTGGACTAATCTTCAAGAACAACATGTCCCGCATGTGTGTCAGCCAACTAAACCCTGGATATGTCTTGGTCGGCTTGTTACTTTCTCCTCGCGCTGCGATGACAGAAATGTGTGTGTGGGGGGGGTGGATGACGAGCTTGGGTTGTTTGGAGCGGACGTGGATTACCAGCGCAAATATCAGCTAAACACGGCAGAACAAAAAGAGCGGAGGTCATGCTGTGTCGGTCCGCTCGTCGGCAAACGAACCGTCCGCGACTCTAACTTTTACCAATTAGGTCAGGCGGTGTTAGCGGTTGATCTAATCCTGCAGTCTTTGGTCGTGCATAAGTCTGGCAGGAGGCCTATCCCCCCCCCCCCTTTTTTTTTTATTATTATTATTAATGGAAGACTTGCTTCTACTAGCAGAGTGTAATAAATGTGGTCCAATATATCATCCCGAGCACATTACAGGGGAGCTGGAGGTGATCATTCATGCCAGCAGGGGCATGAGCGGATCTCTCAGGGCCTCGTGGGCTTAAACTTTGAAAAGGGCGTCTCCCTCGTCCTTCTCACCGGTGTGTGTGTGTGTGTGTGTGTGTGTCGGGGTTGGGGGGGCTCCCAGTGCCTGCAACACCAGCCGCCAGATTTATGTTGCAATGAAAGTGACAAAATTGACATCAGACTTTTGCGTCAGGAGCGCCATTTTTTTTTTTTTTTTTTTTTTTTTCCTCAGGCCGATGAGTCAATCCTGGATTTGTTCCCGTATAAT
This sequence comes from Fistularia commersonii, assembly GCF_037954325.1. NCBI lineage: Eukaryota > Metazoa > Chordata > Actinopteri > Syngnathiformes > Fistulariidae > Fistularia > Fistularia commersonii. The sequence goes on from NC_141314.1 coordinate 8,762,749, forward strand.
TTACCCGAGGTTCTTTATTTGTTTTCATGCACTTGCTTTAATTACCATTGATTTTCTTTTTTTTTTTTTTTTCCCCGCCCTCCTTGTAATTTTAACCTTAATCATCAGTGTCAACATGGCAGCGCGGGATTCATGTTTATGCCGGTGTATTGTTTGGCCCTCACGCTGTGATTGCGCCGGCCTCTCCGGCGAGCCCCGCTGAATGCTAAATCCTCGAATTAGCTTCTCAGACGGATGTAATCAAGACCGCGATTAACATACTTGCGGTGAATACTCTTTTTTTTTTTTTTTTTCCCCTCCCCCTGCAAGCTGCTCCTACAGTCATTTCGATTGCAGCCTGAGAGCAATCGTGTCGTGAGCGGCGGGGTGTAAAGGTGAAGGGAGGTGTTCAGAGCGGCTTGCATGCGCCGTCGTCACGGCGATCAAGTCCGACCCAGACAGATGAATGCAAAAGCGGGGTCGCGTTAGTCCGACGCAGTCACAGCGCATCGAAACATCCATACATAAGGCGGCGGCGGCGGCGAGCGCAGAGCGCCGCTCGTCCGGCAGGTGCTGTCCTCGGCTCGGCCCTTTCCCGGCGCGGAGGATAGAAAATGGGCAATCTGTCCCGGCGCTCCGGGGAGGAGCGTGGGTCGAACTGCTCGGCCTGTCACCGGGCATCAGAGCTCTGATCTTTCACGCGCTCGGGGACAAAATGGCCGTTTTACACAAATGACAAACATTTATAACTTCAACCGGCGGCGCCGGCTGGAGACACCTGCAGGGACCAGCCAGACTCCCCCCTGCACGCCTTTTTTATTCCCCACGTATTTAATTTCTCTCTCATGCGTCCCCCTGCTATGCCGGATAAGCGCCGCGGCAACACTTTTTGTTTGAATCTGGGCTCGGTGCATCCACCGTCCACGTGTTAAACGTTCCCTGCTTTACACACATTTAAAACGGGATCGACCTTTACTTCGCTCTCAGGAAAGACCTTCGAAGGGGATTTAACCCCGTCCAGAGGAGGTAAAAGGAAATGTTCCAACTCGCTTTCACGCTTTCGTCGTCTCAGTGACCTTATTTTGAGACATCCTTTTTTTCCCATTTAATTTTGTCAACCAGAGCTTGTTTTTCGGACAACGGACGGCTCCGGGATTCGACGTGCGCTTTATCAATCCAGTCGCTTTTCCTGAGAAAAATAACACAAAAGTCCGGCGTTTTTATTTCATTTTATTTTTTTTGAAACCCCTATTGGTGTTGTTTTCCCGCTCTCCTCTCCGCCAAGGCTGCCATTCTAGGCGTGATTAATTACAAGAATCAATCATCTCATACTTTTGTTCAGAACATCCTCTTGTATCAGTTTATAGCTGAAAAGATTAAGACGTGCTTACCGACGCGAATGGCACAATAAAATCACTCCTCATTAATATTGGCTGTACATCCCCGCCGGTAGGAAGGCCATCGGAGCGCCACGGCAGCATGCAGTTACTAAATTTAAGTTCAATTCCGAATGAAATACAAGGCAGCTTGCTAGTGGAGGCAGGCAGCATCCGTATTTTGGAATAGGCCAAAATAAAATGCTATTTACTTTTTAATGCTATGTAGCACACGTGTCTAACTCAAGTGTTTTTTTCGGTTTTAAGAAACATTAATAAGCCGAATGCTGAAACACGTCTGTCGATAGTGAAAAGAGGTTCCTCTGAATCGCATTGGCAAACTCAAGGCTCGCGGGCCAAATGTGGCCCGCCGTGTCTTTTTATGCGGCCCGCAAGAACATCTTAAAAGGTCTGATTGTCTTAAAATAAACAAGTCAAACACGTGCATTGACCATAAACTACATAAATGCAATTTTGCATATGAATGCATACGTAACACTTTGGATTTGAATGAGTAATTTAATGTTGAGGAGTAGTTAGGTTACATTAGGTTACATTAGTTACAGTTATAATCTTACCGTGATAGGTGGCCCTTTGAGGGCAACCGTTATGCTGATGTGACCCTCGGGGGAAAATAAGTTTGAAATTCCTGCTTTGAGTCAAAGACTTCGTGCTGGATCTGGCTTTGTGCCGCGTGGCGATGCTAAGAGGCTCCCTGTTTCCATCCCAACCCTTTCTGTGTGGAGTTTGCATGTTGTCTGGTTTCCTCCCACAAAACCATGAAGGGGGTTCATCGGAGACCCAAGCGCTTGAATCGTTCTCCTTATGTGGCTCTGTGATCGATCCGGGGTGAACCCGCCTCTTGCCCAATGATAGCTTAGATTGCAGCTTCTGGATAGCAAATGAACGCACGGCTCTCGCTTTCATTCACACACTCACACAACGATGGCGGCAGAGCTGCCATGCAAGGCGCTAACCAAACCGTCACAGGCGAATGGGGCGGTTCGGTGACTTGCTTAAGGGCTCTGCGGCACAAAGCCAGGAGGATTCAGGGATGATAATCAACGATTAGCCACTGAGGTTCGCCTTTGTGCCTGAATGTATTGTGCTGGTCTTCATTGTCCCTTCTTCTACCGTCTTTCATGTGTGTCTTTGTTTTTTGCAAGTGCAGCCGGACGTCCATAAAACCCACAACTTTTGAGGGTTAGATTTAAATAGAAGCACTTTCAGTTTTGCTTTTTACATTTTTTGGGTTGGGATGTCTCTTCTGGTTTGTGTCACCTCTGAACCGGGCTCCAATGTACCATTCACCAGAAAATAGCAAGGGATTTTTTTTTTTTTTAGAAGATTGGATCCAAGATTAAAACATTTGACCTTCAGAAAACACTATTACACCCGTATTAGATGAGGAAGCAAAATGATATTGCTTGCAGAAGTGGCATATTTTCCTGTACATTTTTGATTTCCATCCATATTTTCAGTGTGGAAAAAAAACCCAATAGGGAATTGAATGGAATTTTAAACAACTTTGGGTGAATGTGCACTTTCTTACTAGCGTAAGCTGTCGCTGTCATATATGTTATAAAACAATGTTGACTTGTATAACGTATGAAATTTATGGTATTTAGATGAATAATTGAGACAAATATAAGCGGTAACTTCGTACACTTGTGTATATGTGCACCAAACTGCTATCCAATCATGATTTCTGTATTTATTGCTCTCCAGGGACGCACACATCATGTAAATCAAGAAGCCAAATGGATATGTTAAAAATAAGACACAGCTTGTCGTCCACTGCACTGCGGTCAACGTTTTCAAATCCCGAATTAGTGGATAAAGCCAAAGTCAAGTTTTATTTCTCTGGGATTTGGAACTTCATTTCAAAAATGGTTCAAATCCCCCTCGGTTTGGTGCCATTATCCAAAATGATATTTAAATGACGTGAGATGGAGGTTTCTCACATTATCCAGGTAGCGTTAGCATAGCACAGGGAAAGCTAAGTGCAGTCAGTCACCGACATTAGTTTTAAACTTAACTTATTTCTGGTTACAGTAGTAACTGGCCATAAATGTTATTTATTACTCTTGTTACAATTGCTACACTTAGGCTAGGTTAAAACATAATACGACATTTCCAGACACAAGACACCGAGAAGAAATTCTGTAATCTCACAAATTTGATAAGCTCATAGAGGAAACACTGTATTTATATTTTAAATACATATATTTTTTTGTATTTTATATTTTTCCAGCGCCGTTTACATATAATGTGTCTTTCCGCACACATTCGTTGGTCGATCGCGGAAAGCTTTTGTTGACCGTGCAATTTGGACCATCGATGAATTCGAGAAGATAAACAAGCTCCTACCAGCTGTTGAAATAACGCGGCGAATTTCCCCGTAATCCCTTCTTTTTCTGCTCACCCGATCGCTGTACAACCAGATAGATCTTCAGCGTGAGGATCTCTAGTGCGGCTCATCGTTGCAACGCCACGGTTTGATACTTGACCTTTGACTCCGTATCAAAGCTGCTCTGAAAAAAAGGGGACACTGTTGAGGAGATAAATAGATCGGATGCTAGTGAACTTAGTGGCCTTCACAGATGTAAAAATAGTGATTGTTTATCTTTGAGCTGTGGAGTGCAGCAGAAATACATTGGCTTGGAAGCGCAACACGTCTTTCTGGAATAAAATACTACTGGAGTTAATCATTTATTCCCGGGGCCCTCCAAGTTCTCAGGTTCTGACCCTCAAAATAAAGATGCCGGAAACTCGGACCCCGCCATCCCCGCAAGTGCTTAAAGTGTTGTGTGTTTAACTCACACACACACACACACACACACGAGGAAAACCAGCCACTGCAGCTTTTGTTGAGGTAAATTCAGGAGAAAGGTACCCTGTGTTTAGCGAGTACAAAGTAAAACACACACTCTTAAAGCTTTTCTCTGTTTCTCACAGTTCCGGTCACTTGATTTGATCCAATTTCTCAAAGTTGAAATAAAAGAGGGCGGCGCGGTGGTACCGTGATGAGCGCGTCCACCTCACAGCAAGAAGGTCCCTGATTGGTTTCCGACAGGCAGCTTTTCTTTGTGGAGTCTCCATGTTCTCCTTGTGTTTGCATGGGTTTCTTGCGGGTTCCTCGGTTCCTCTCACAGTCCAAAAACACGCAGAAAGGTTCACTGGAGACCCTAAATTGTCCAGACATGTGTATTATGCTTCATTTTTTTAAATTGTATATTTATATAAACATGCATATGTGTGTGTCTGTATGTACACTGCTCAAAAAATAAAGGGAACACTAAAATAACACATCCTAGATCTGAATGAATGAAATATTTTTATTAAATATCTTGTTCATTACAAAGTTGAATGTGCCGAATACAAAATCACATAAAAATGATCAATGGAAATCAAATGTATGAACCAATGGAGGTCTGGATTTGGAGTCGCACTCAAAATTAAGGTGAACACATCCAATGTTTATGTAATGTCCTTAAAACAAGTCAAAATGAATCAATGTTGCTTCCTATGTAGACAGTTTGATTTCACAGAAGTATGATTAACCTTGAGTTGCTTTGTGTTGTTTAAGTGTTTCCTTTATTTTTTTCAGCAGTATATTAAACAGACAAACAACCAAAAAACAAAACAAACAAACAAATGAAAAAATATATATATATTTATATATTTTTTTTTAAATAAAATATTATATATATATATTATATATATATATATATAAAACAACCAAACAAACAAATAAATATATACACAAACACATATATAGATATATATGACACATAGGTATGTATTTACATATATATATATATATATATATATATATATATTTATTTTAATTTTTTATTTATTATTTTTGTCACTTCTTGTGTTTCAGTTCTATTTTGTTTTGCTAAATATTTTTTTCTTTTTGTATATGTCTGTACCGTGTTCTTGTGTCGAGTGAGGCACCTTCAACATTCAATATATTATGATTATTAAATGAGGTGTGAGTGAGCGAGTAAACGATTTTATGTCATAGTATGACTTGTGAATGTTTATGTGTCCGTGTGTGACGTGTGAATGACGGCTCCCCACTCCGGCTGCAAGTTTAGCGGTACGAGCAGTTATAGAAGAAATCACCATCAATAGCACGTTGCTTATACAACACGGTCGACGGTCGCTGGCGTCGGTAATAAAGAAATGTCACGTTTACAATCTGTCTTTTTTACGCTAGTGTTCCAGGCCTGTACATGGGAAAGTGAGAGACAATGTGAGCTCTCTGCAGAAGCAGCGGCTCACCTGTTCTCCGGCCGTGCATTTCATCACTGCGTGTTTGTTATGAGGTGTTATTAGCAGCAGCGCGGGGCTGTCCCTCTCCATCACCTCAGCTGCCAGCAGCACATCACTGGCTCAGATTCTCTCCAGTAATGCACCAGGAGCGGCTCCGTTTCCCTGCAAATGGCAGAAAAATGCAAAGTACCCCGACTCATTTATTTTTTTCCCCCTTCAGAATCTCCCTTTTCTCCGACTTTATTTATTTTCGCGGAGCCGCTCTACTTTCCACTGGCTAACCAAAGAGACTAATTAGTTTAATTGGCCGAACTGGCGTCAAGACTCAAACTGATCTTCCAGAGTTTTGTTTTGTTTTTCGAATCTCAATGCATATTAAATTCAATTTTATATTTTCATTCGGCTCGTAATTTATCTAAAAATAGGAAATAAATTATACCCGGACGACGGTTTGGTTACTACAACAGGCCTTGTTGTGAAGCGGACGTCCACTTTACCGCCGCTGCTATTACACATTGATAGCTTTCATTGTTCAGTCATGAAAACCCAAAAACCCTCGGTTGCCTCCATTATTCCCGCTCATAAATTTATAATGTGCTGATAACGCTAAATGAAGGGGTGAAATTTGTGTGTGTTTATTACAAACTGCTGTGCTTCAATGATTTGAAATGGTTTTTGGATACTTTGCTTGTTATTGTTATTATTGCGATTAATATTATAATTAGTAGTTATAGTTTTGATTATTCTTGTTATTATTATTTATCATTATTTATATAATTTTTAATCTTGTAATTTATCATTTATTTATTAGAATTATTATTATTTATTTATTTATTTATTTATTATCATTATTATTATTATTATTTTGTTTTATTTTGATATTAAGAAACATTAATAAGCCCAATGCTGAAAAACATTTAGCGGTTATGAAAATAGATTCCTCTGAATCCCGTGGCAAACTCAAGGTCCGCGGGCCAAATGTGGCCCGCCAGGTCATTTCACGTGGCCCGCGAGTCAAACGCATGCATTGGCCATGAACTACATTTCCCACATTTCAATGCCGATCATGTTACCCGGGAAGTAACAGCATCCTGCCATTAGATAGCGGTGTATCTGCATCGATGCCATTTTCAACAAGTGGAATTGAGAAATGATCCCTAAAGGTCCAGAAACAACAGAGAAAAGTCGATTCGGATGGAAAGCTGTTTCCAGAAAGATGGGAATGCATATGTAACATTTTGGATCGGAATGAGTCATAAATTCAGAGTTATTTAACATTAAGGAGTAGTTAAATTTAGTTTGCATTACCTTTGGTTATATTTAGTTACATATATACTTTAACTGTTTCATGTGGCCCTTTGTGGGCAACCATTATGCTGATGTGGCCCTCAATGAAAATAAATTCGACACCCCTGCTGTAAATGGATTTGGATGGATTCGACCGTGCACTCCCGTGAAGGAGGTAAATTAAAACAGTAAATAAGTATTTTGCAAATGTAGTTAAAGTGCAGCAAAGTGATCACGTGTTACTTTTCTCCCCGCTGCTAAGAAATAAGCAGTGTTGTTCCATAGGAGCTCTCATGGTAACCACCCTTTTTAACACAAATCGTCTCTCCCGGGGAAATCAGTGTATAACTCACTCAATCAATTCTAACTCCTGGCTTTATTTCATCTGCTTTTGAATATGATCACGACTCCTGCATTATCACTTAGCGCCTCTCGTATCGTTCTAAAGGCGTACGGAAGGAGCGCAACATCACTGACTTACTTAAGAGTCTAGCGGCTGCAGGTGAAGGAGTCATCTGTCGTAGGTGCCGGGAATTACTTTGTGTAGGCATCAGCAGTCAGAGCCCGAAGACGCTTAAAGCCTATAACATTACATCTGATCTCTAGGGTTAAGGCAGAACAAGCTGCACGCTCAAACACGATCCGCGCGCTCTCCCCCTCCCGTACATGCATTCGACGGTGAGGAAACGAGGCTGTCTGGGATGAAAATAGACACGCAAGCTCCAGTTTAGGGAGGGGTTATTTTATTTAGATCTGTTTTAAGCATAGGGGGGGCGGCCTTTTCCAGGCACGTCTTAAACCTAACCCAGATTTGGCTTAGCGCTGGGCTTGTCAGCGGCTCAGCAGGACAGAAGACGAGTCTTCTCGCCGTTGTTTTTGCATCCGATTAAAAAGCGTCTAATGTTAATTAAAGTCGAGAGACAACAAAAGCATCGCCGGAATAATACTGTGTTTATTTCCGCCTATACGCGCCGCCGGCTAATCGCAAAAACAAACGTCGTCGAACAAAGGGCTCGGACGACGTGGCCGCTTGGGGTCACCCGTCAGCCCTCTGCTGCCGATAACACCGACTCCGTTCTCCTCGCCGTCAGACCTAAGTGGGCGTTCACAAACAAGTCATGGCATAATGACATTTTTTTAATTGAGTGTTGACATCAAACCGCCGGTCATGAAAGTATTCGCATAAATCGGGCTGATTGAGTATTCCCTCGCTCCGTGTGCGAGGCCCGGCTGCGAACGCGAGGTGCTTCGCCGCCTCGACACGGAGTCACAGACAGACCGGGAGTGATTAACAACGCGCTCGTAAAGGCCGACACACAAAAGTCAGTCTCTGAAAACGCAGCCGTGCTTTTTTTTTTTTTCCCCTCCCTCGCGCTGCCGTAATGCCAGGTTTACACCTTAAGACTTTGAAAAGATTCTAAAAAAAATCTGAGTCTAGTCTGACATTGACATTTTACAAAGACTGTGGATCTTACGTCTAAAAACGTTTAGAAAAGTCCGGTCAGTCATTGCACATTTAACCATATAACGTCACTAGCACTTAATGTCATTCAATGCAGTGGAAATGCTGTTAGCATAACAAGCACAATTTGCAGAGCCTCTACTGTTTCCGCAAAGAAATGCCGTCTTATCAGGTTTCCCTCTACCATTTTGTCGGCGCTCATCTATTTGTTTTAAATCTGCGTCTGGAAAGTCGTAAGGCGTAAGCCGACATTAGATTTCAGAATCGTAATACTTTATTGATCCCCCGGGGGGGAAATTCCTTTTTCGTTGAAAGCGGCTTCTGCTACAAAGTGGGGAAAAATCAAAATAGAACTCTATTTTAAAAATAAAAAATAAAAATAGCAAATGATAAAAATAAATTAAAAGAACAGTAAAGATCAAAAGAAATCAATAAGAACAAAGTTAAAAGTATGTAAAAATATATATCATACATATGATAATTGCAGAGAATTATTGCACATAATCACATAAGCACATATCCAAAAGCACTGCAGACAGCAAAGTAGGAATTTCACTGTACAGGGAAACACATTCCCACACTGTACGTGTGACAATAAACACTGAATCTCCTAACCGCTTTGAATATTGAATAACGACTCCACCGACAGCCAACTGACTCGAGTGTCTGACACTTGGATGGAGGAGTTACACGATCTGACGGCTGCCGGAGAGGAATGACATCCGATGGCGCCGGTTGGTGCATCGTGGTGGGATCCGTCTGGAGCTGAAAGAACTCGGAGAGTCGGTCGGTCGGTCGGAGCGTCCAGGATGACCTTCACCTGGTGAAGTGCTCTCCGATCGGACTCCTTCAACGTCACCGGCCTCGCGGATCAGCCTGTTCGTCTATTAGCATCCGCTAGCTTCACCTTGCTTCCCCAGCACACCGCAGCACAGAGGTTAGCACCGGCTAACACGGACTTATCGAACATTTGAAGCACGACCCTGCAGATGCTAAAGATCTCAGTCACCTCAGCAGAGAGGCGGCTCCGGCCCTTCTCGTACAGGGCGTCGGTGTTCTTTCCCAAGTCCGGTAAGGAGTATCCGAGGAATATCCCATCATGCACCTTTCTCTCTCTCTTTCTATCATGTTTGCACTCACGTCCCTTCATCAGTGCATAATTGGAACCTCATCTTCTCCCTTAGCTTGGTCTTCTGCAGCATCTTGCCAGGCGTCTACCGTTGTTTTTTTCTGTAGAACGCTACCTCTGCTTTCGTTTACGGCCGTACCACCCTGAACACGTCCGATCTTGGAAGCGAAGCAGGGATTGGACCAGGTTCGTACCTGAATGGGAGACCGCCTGGGAATACCGGATGCCGTAAGCTCAGGGGCGGCGTGACGCAGGCGGTAGATCAAGATCGTAGATCGATCGACGATCGAACCGGGGATGTCCTCCTAGTGTTGTTGACCAAGGCACCGAAACCCTAACTGCTCCGCGGCACTGACGGACGGCAGCAAACCGTAATGATCCCGATTGGTCGGGGCAGAAGGCCACCCCACGCTGAGCCGGGATCTGCCCCAAAACCCCCCCCACTTGAATGTTGTGTTTCTGTGAAGGGCGTGGTCCAGTCCTGCTCCGTGCGGAAAGCGATTCAGTGACGTATAAGTAACATCCCCGGTTTGTCTCACTCAACAATTCTGTTCATTTTTTCTGTTTTCCATCCCTCCGTCTCCGCCCCGCCAGCTTCGCCGCCTCTGCTTCCAACCGATACCCGAAAACACACGCCGAGTTCAGACGCGCCTCGGTTTGTCAGATAACCGGCTTTCTTTCATCTCCCGGCAGGTTCATGTGATTTTCACTTACACTTATCTTGCGGGCCCGAAGGCCTCCGAACGGGGTCTTCCTCGTGACACTCCGGTAAACGAGACGCCCTCCCGCCAGCGTCTCCTCATGCACGGATCACGGTTGGCATTTGATGGGAGTCTCCGGAATACGGCGGGGTGAGGAATGGAGGACGTTAGATGCGACTTCACGTGTGCATCTGTGTTTTCACAGCTCATTAGTCAGGCAAAAACATTTCTACCCAATGCTCGAAGAATGATTCCGGGAAAAGCAAGGTTAGATTGTCTGCCTACTCCTGTCCAGACTGAAAAATCACCGCAGCTGTAAAGTGCCCGTAGCGCTAGCTGTCTGCAGAGGACTCCCTAATCCTCCCGTGTTTTCCTCCCCTATCGGTTTTTGGAAATAAATTTTCGGTTCTGCTCAGATTTCCTCGGATAAAGGGTAAATTTGAACCAAAGTGATACAGAAATCCGTGCTTGCCAGAGGACAGCCGGTCGTGCTTCTTCGGGCACATCCTCAACTTCTCATCTGGCGCGCTAAATGCTAAATGGCCTGCACTTTCACAGTGCTCTCATCACCTTGCGGTTGCAAAGCACTTTACGCTGGACTACATTCAGCCATTCACACACTCACACAGTCAGAAAACACACACCAGGTCCACTGGATACCCACACCTGGGAATGAGAGGGTGACAAAATGCATATTATAATGCATATTATCCGTATTACTCATTCATACGAGGTATGAATGAATAAGTAAATGATCTATAATTTGTAATAATGATAACTGTAAGACAAGATAAGATATACGTTGCTGATATCCATAGGGTAAATTCTAGTAGTAATAATAGTAGTTAAATATATAAATATGAATATAAATATAGATAGAGAGAGAATTAAAAAACAATTAAAAGATAGCAAAAGGCATCCACAAATAGACAGCAACAACAGCAGCAATTATTATCATAAACTACAATTAATTATATCTGCCTATTTTTGTTTATTTTATTATTGTCATCGCTATTGTCACTGTTTGTGTTGTCATTTAGTTTTAGTTGTCTATTTTTCACCCTCACTGTTTTTTTTTTTGTTTGTTTTTTTGGCTATTTTGTTGTACATTCTTATCCTTGTTGTTGTTCTCCCTGCTGTCTATTTATTCATGGATGTCTTTTGCTATTTTCTAATAGTCTTCTAATTGTCTCTCTATTTATATTTCTATTCATATTTATTAACACTATAAATGCTATGCTCTTGTGACAAAATAACTTCCCCTATGGGGATCCGTAAAGCTTATCTTATCTTATCACAGATGTTTACATTCACAGTCAGTGATGTTGATGTTTGGGTTTTATCATGAGGTTTCTTGTGACCTGTTTCACTTGTAACATCAACAAGGTGGGAAAGTAATTCTTAAAATATACATTTCAAATTAATAAATCAAATTAATGAAATTAAACAAATTGAATACATTAAGTAAATAAAAAATGAATAACAAATAATATATATATATATATATATATTGTATATATATTACAATAAATAAATTAAATATAAATTATCAAACCACAATTTGTAGATGTTTTCTATTCAAAGAGAAGATGGTTGCAGAGAAAACTTTTTTTTTGAGGCCTTCATTAAATGTCTTTAAATAAGCACGTTTATGTTCCGCCACCAAATTACTACAAAATCACCCCTAAAATGTGTTTTAAATTACTTGAAAATGAGCAAGAAATGGTCTGGAAAGAAAAAGAAAAAAAAAAACAACAACAAACAACTAGCAATAAAAGCGGCATTAAATGAATCCACGTGACTCCTGGAACATCCTCGGCGTAAATTATGCTCTATATTTGACATGTGATTTTCCAGTTAATCAGATACCGTGATATTTATGGAGATCAACACAAGTGCAAGCACATTAAGAAACCCTCTTCTCAGCATTAAGTTGTTTTATTTACCCCAAATCCAACGCTATTCCCGACTCAGATGTTATTTCACTTCATATCTTGAGTCTTAAGTGTCATCGACGGGCGACTCTGCGCGTCCCTGCTCCCGCCATTCACCTCCTGTTATGGGATGTCGCGTTCGGAGAGTTAACATTGTGTTTCTGTAACGAGGTGATGCCTTATCTCCGCCTTGTAATGGATCGTATCTCCGCGTCGTGATCTGATTCTCCTCCTCCATGATCCCTCACACTAATTAGACGGTTTTTTTTCTCCCGCCGATTTACGGCGAGATGAGCGGGAACCGGCAGGTTGACGTGGTTGACGGGCGTCACATGGGATCTCGCGTTTCTGACAGAGGGGCTGGAAACCTAGCGAGCGTAAGGGCCGTCTGTTTCTGATTCCAATTGTAGCGGTGTTTTCCTAGAGGAAAGGATGTGAGATGCAGAGAACATGTTTTTATCAAAATGGAAGTTCTCACGGTAACATTTGTGTGGAGGATGGATGCCCAAGTGAGTTCCATTTGTGCTCTGAATTTCAATTCCTAGCGGTAGTGGTGTTTCATTCAGTATAATCAACAGTAGCCGCTTTCAGACAGAAAAGTTCTTACAACTGTCCAGCTCCAATTTGGCTCCAAGAACTAATAACTTCAGACTATCAGATGAGTTGTAGTGATTTTATCTCCTTCCTGCACTGCTTTGTGTGACCAGGCCTGTTAGCCGTTAGCTTACTCCAGATTTACTTTGGGCCAAAATGTTACTGTTCCTCTGCGAGCCCCGGAAACCTCTGTGCGGCCCAGAAGAGCTCGGACCTCTTTGTCGCTCCATTTCTCACCGGTTTGGTCCATTTTATCCTAAGAAAACATTTGACCGGTGACCAGCATGGTTTTTAAAAAAGTCATTCTGCAGTCTACAAGTCATATATCTGGGTTAGCCGGCGTGGCTAAGAGTTCCAACAAGTACCTTCTTCTTCTTTTCCTCCCTTCAGGGTTCACCACAGCAAATCCACCTCCTCCATCTAACCCCGTTCTCTGTATCCTCTTCTCCCACGCCAACTAAGTCCATGTCCTCTCACTTAAATCTTCTCTTTGGACGTCACAAGTTCCTCAGAGTAGGACCTAAAATGTTTGTAGGAACTGAAATCCTATTTCCTATTTTCTGCTGTCCGAAGGCTGCAAGGGCCCATTTCCTGAACTGGCTCTAGGAACTGCAAAAAGTTCCTACGGCGCGAGAGCGGCTCATGTTACCATCTGAAAACGGCATTTTCGTTATTTTGACATTCATGGCTCTCGATTATCACGGAAGTCTACCTCACTTTCTGCAGAGGAAATTACTCCGCAGCCGACTGCAGAGTGCGAAACCTCTCATTTTAGCTGTGGGCATATCCGGTAATTAAAGGATTAACTTGGTAATCTAAATTGTCTCTTGTCTTTCGCTTCTTCCTTCCTCCCATTATTTCCTAACATCCATTTCAAAGATTTAAGAATGCTTCCCCTCTCTCTGTCTGTGGCTCCGGTGCAGCCCTGTAATCAACTTGCTTCTGGTTAACCTCGTTTCCCGGCCGAGTGTACGGGGGGGAGGCGAGGGGGGGCCGGCAAATCCTCGAGCGTGCCTTGGAAGGCAAACATCGCCACCGCGCTGGAACTCCGGCTGCTTTTCAGGATCGCAGAGAGTCCAGATTATGTCTGATGACTTTTTTGAAAGTCATCATTGAAGGTTGGCGGTTTGATTCCTGGCAACTCCGGCAACTCGCTGAACTCCAAGTTGCTCTAGATGTCGTCGTCATCAACCGGTGTGTGTGAGTGGATCAATGAAACCATAAGAAGTACTTTTGTTGTCACGTTCTGTTACGCCTAGAGCACAACATCACTTCATTTTACCGCCGCATTTAACCCATCACGGATGAACCATAAGCAGAAGCAGTTAGGGCAAGGGTGAGCAAACTACGGCCTGCGGGCCACATTCGGCCCGTTGGTGTTTTTAATCCGGCCCACCAAAGATTGGCACAGAATTCATACTTGCTGTGAGTGATTGGATCAATGAATGTTGGAGCTCAAACAGAAGATTGTTTCATTTGGAGCTACTTGAGAATTTTACTGAGCTGAATGACACAGATTGGCTTTGTGATTTAGCCTTTACTGTGGATGCACTGAACTGACACATGAATGAGCTGGACGTGAAGCTACAAGGGAAAAAAAACACTTTGTGCGTGAAATGCAAGCAAACGTCAGAGCCTTCAAAACCAAAGCTGGTTTTATTTTCAAAGCAAATGTCAGACAACATTCGGACAAACGTCAGACGAGTCTGATATGTACTGTCAACCAATGTTTTTTTTTTGTTTTTTTTTGTGCTGACCCGGCCCGTCCGTCAAATTTTAAAAGCCAATGCGGCCCTTGAGCCAAAAAGTTTGCCCGCCCCTCAACAACACTTCGACTGGCTAGTAGGAGCTGGAAATTGAACCAGAAATGTTCAAGTCTATGGACAACCGCTCTAACCCCCCCTCCAAGAAGGTGTGAAAGTGCGATACAAAAGCGTGTTTAGTTCTTGCTGGAGGTTCAGTGAAAACTCGAAATTGCTTGTACGTCTCCTTATGTGGCCCTGTGATGGACTAGCGTTCGGTCCCTGGCGAACCCGTCTCTTGCTCAATGACAGGATGGGCTTCAGCAGCCCCGCAAATGAATGAAAAGTGAACAACAGTTTCCAAGAAATGTAAAATCTTTCATAGAAATAAGCTATAATAATCATTTTGAGCAATCGCTATTGATCTGCAATGGCCAATACAACTGTCGTCTCTCCGCTGGGGAATGGGTTATGAAGCATTACATCATATGGCGTTGTTGTAAACGGGATGGGAGAGGACAGAAATCATGTTAGCGCAGATGCAGAGGAACAGATTCAAATTTTACCATTATTGTCCAGAAAGCAACGAAATTATGTATGGAGCAACAATACTGCATAGTGTTATGCAATGTAGTGCTATGGTATAATATAACAAACTGCCGTCAGTACCTTGACCCCCGCAATCCCCATCGATAAATAAATAAAACCAGTGTAAACATTTTAGCAGTTTTGTCAGAATCCGTATCTTGAGTTTAGAAAAGAAATGTGTTTTGAGTTTGAGGTAAACAGACTTTGTGTGACGTCCTTGTGTTAAGATGTGATTGCACGGAGCCGGATACCCACTCAGGTCTGGTCTTTCCTCAAATCCAGCTTTGTCATTAAACATCTAAGCTTTGCAAAGCATCACATCCACAAGAAGCAACTTCACCAAATTTCCCAGGTTTAGCGTCGCCACTGAGCTCGGGGTTTATGGAAACGGCAGGGCCGGTAATTAAACCAGTGATATCGAAAACCGAAAGGTTCGAGAGGCTACTCCAGCCATGAAATGAGATTATATGTGGAAACATCTGGAAATGGTGTGTTTGTGTGTGATTATGTGTGTGTGTGTGTGTGTGTGTGTGACGGCCAGTAGCCTGCTCTTCTAATGTATGCAAATCTGTACCAACTGAAACCATCATGAATTGGAAAATATAAACGAAATATAATTTTTTTTTTTAATAAAAGAGCCATGAAATATTTGCCGAGATCAGTGAAATCAATCAAAGTTAAAAGGTTCGTCCCAAAATGCATTTGGCTCCTTCTCTCTGTCAGTGAGAACTGGGACCGGTGTGTGTTTTGTCAAAAGCCGAGAGGCCGCTGTCTGCAGGCAGATTGTGCACCGTGGCTCTTATTTATATTCAATAATAAATTGGAATAAATACATTTTGTTTCACAACTTTTCACATATCCTTTCATAAACTTAAATCCAATATTTAAGGAATACAGCAAGTGGCTATAAATGTACATTTTGTGCGTAACATCTTCCGCGCCTCTCAAAGTTTGTTAAACAGTATACTAAATGGGCAAGCGAGCGATAAAATAAACATTTCTCTGCCGCGTGTCACGTGCGAAACCTTCCCAAATGTTGGCCCGTTTGTTTTTGTAAACGTAAGCGAGTCACTCTGAGCTACTTCGATCGGCTGTATGAAAACTTAAGGTTACGTGTAACAGGCGTGCTCTGTTTCGTTTCCACGCACCTCTGGAAAATGTCAACCCCTTCGCTCTCAAGGCAAATTGGGCTTTTTAACACAAATTGGAGGAAAAGGTGGTAAATATAGGTCCCCCGTCGGCCCCGCGGGGACGTCTTCAAACAAACAACGGAGGGAGAAGCGGAAAAAATGAATAAAACAAACAAACCCCGACAAGCAGATGTGGAGGCTCCTGTTCAAAAGGTTCAGCCTTCATTAATACTATTGCTTATTTACAAAACCTAACGATTCCTTTTGCTCACGGACCGCTTGACAAAACTCAGACACGCGGTTTAATCATTCAAAGTGCCGCCTCCTTGACGACAGACCGTTTATGTTGCCAGCCTCTGATGGCAACCCTCGAAAGCTGATGACGTGACCCGAGCCTCTGCGGCGCATCTGTCATGGAAATCTCCCGGTCGCGGAGCGCTGTAGGCAGCACGTTATTAGTATTCCAAATTAATATGTGCGTGCAGATGCGCGGCCCCGGCGCCGACGTCCACGCTAAGAAGCCAATTTTCGATTCGTTTAAATTGAGGGACATTGCAATGATGCGTCGCGTGTGATTTCCATATTCGCCCCCTCCTTCTGTCCTTCCATCTCCGAGCTGTATTTATTTATTCTTTTATCCCGACACCTCCTTCCCCCCCGATGATACAAACGCCATCTGATGAAGCCTGGGTTGCCATGGTGTGCCATCCCTGCGCGTCTCCCCCCCCCCCCCATACAAGTAAATCCTCCACCGCCTGTGATTGATTGTTTCTACCTTCTTCCTTTAAGACGCAGGATATTGTATGTGTATTTGAGCATGAGTGTGTGTGTGTGTGTGTGTGTAGTTTTGCATATTTCCATGCATTTCTCATTGGCCGAGAGAAAGACAAATCTGTTTGTATGCTGCTTTTCGCAAGTCTATATTTCACGCGGGTGCTTTAAGGTGCCTGACGGAGAGAGTCTTAGTGAAGCACGCTTGTCTCGCTGAAAAATGTATTCTGAATCTCAAACACGAGGAGGGGTAAATATTTGTCATGGCAACAAACACAGATCAGTCACGTCGGATCGTATATGATCTCATATAGGAACTCCCGGCCCGCCTCCCTCTGTGGCGGAGCCAATATCTGCACGCTTTCTTTGGGCTGGTCTCTGCGTGGGAGCGCTGTTTGTCTTGGCCGACATTAGCGCTTCCATCTCACAGCAACCAGGTCCGCGGTTGGATTCCCACCGGGGGGTTTCTGTGACGTTAGAAAGCCCGCTTTGTTGCTGTGGATTTACCCGGCGTTGAAAGGATACCATGCAGTCGGTGTCTTTTGTAGACCCTACGCTCCTCCAACGCGTCACATATGTGTACGATGCGGTTGAGTTTATTTTTTCCCTCTCGGTGCTGCAGAAATTGTTGGGTCGTTCACCTGGTTTCCTTGGTTTATTTCTGTACGTGATTGACAGGAAGTGAGTTTTATTATGTTAAATGTCAAAGTTGAATGCTAACATTATGTAAACTACTTGTCGAAAGCTTCGTGTCTTGGCAACTGGATTCGCTTCTTCAGTTTGTGAAGCCTCTCGGATGAAGGGGGAAACGTCTTCAGTGGAAGAAATTTAAGTCCAGGAAGATTTTGACAAGAATTCACCATGACCTGGATGACTAAGAACCTCCACATTCATCTAGAGCAGGGCTGCACACACTCTTTCAGCACGCAAGCAACTCAAAATGATCCTCCTCTATAAAAACAAAACATAAATTGTATTTATAAAACATATAGTCATTTATAAATATATAGAGAATTCTTTATGCGTACAATATATGTTCACGTAGCTTGCATCTCCGCATGAATCCATATTGCACAATACAACTCTGACTTGCGCTGAATGGAATCGGCCATGGATGTGGAGTCCGGACAGTAGCTACCGCTAGCCGCCCTCAAGCACACTTCCAAATGATCATCGTTTTTCATGAACAGAACCGAAGATGCCGCTCCACGTTTCCCTTCTTAGGTATAGCGACGGTAGACTGGCAGATGAAGCAATTCTTCGAGAAGAATTCACCATGACCTGGGTGACTGAGAACCTTCACAGACATAATTTTAACTCGTATTACTTGTCCGTGCATGGGCCGATACTAGTTGTACTGTTGTGCTAAGCTAATCAGCAGCCCGCATTCTGTCCACGAGCCTCTTGTGAAGGATTTGTTTGTTACAAGGTCATCGTTTAGTGAAATACCATCCTGTTTTATCCTCTGTTTGTCTAGAATGAATAGGATTATACTGATGGTTCAGTTGTATTGCTGTTTTAGATCACAATAAATCAATCTAAAGCAAATGCTGCACACTCGAGGTCCACGGGCCGCATTTGGCCCGCGACGTCATTTTATGTGTTCTGCGAAAACATCTTAAAAGATCTGATTGTCTTAGAATAAATAAGTCAAATGCGTGCATTGGCCATAAACTACATTTCCCATAATTCATGCCGACCACGCTACCCGCAAAGTTAGATTGCAGCGTACCCACATTATCAACAAGTGGAATTGAGAAATACAAATGATCCGGAAATGTCCAGGAAGAGAAAAGTTGATGCAGGTCGAAGACTGTTTCAAGAAAGACGGGAAGGCAAATACGTGATTGTGCTTCAAGGAGAAAAAGCGGTATGTCTTTTGTGTTATGACGTAGCGTCAGTCATCAAATAGTGCAATCTACGGCTGCATCTTGACACCAAACACGCTAAGTATGCCAAAGTTAGCCTTCTAGATGCGTTTGCATCAAATCTACACAAATGCATTTGTTCCTCCCACAACCCAAAAACGTGCCGGAGGTCAACAGGAGACCCTGAATTGGCCACTTGGGTGAATGGGTGAATTGCTCTCTGTTTTGATATGTTATCTAAATGAGAGGCTGAATGGTCTCTGTATGAATGAGTGAATGGTTGTATGTCTGAAAAACGTGACATATGAATGAGGGCATGAATGGTTGTGTCTCTATATGAAGTTTGAATGAGTGAGTGAATGCTTCTATGTAAATGACGTGAATGACCGGGTGAATTGTACAATAATTGTACAATTTAGTGAGTGCATACATGTCTACATCAGGGGTGTCAAATGTACGGTCTGCGGGCCGGTACCGAACCACCAGGGGGTTCAATCCGGCCCGTGGAAGAAATCTACAATTTGAATAATATACATAAAAATCATGAACTCCTTTTTTTAAATAAAATATTGTCTAAATTTTCTGCTAGGGGCGCACTGTTTTAGTGAGTGTTTGCGACATGACACAACACTATGCGAGTCAGAACGTACAGCAGATGCAAGCAATGTGGCTTCTGGGTCTGTAAATAGTATTTTTACTTATTTTTAGAAATTGACCGGCTTTTCCGTCGGACCCGACACCTTCATCAGCAAGATATCGTTGTCAGAAAAGGGGAAACTTGGACATGGAGTGTGAGGTTTTCCAAGAAAAATGGACCACTTCTTATTTTTTCGTTGAGGTTAATAAAAAACCTGTATGCTTGGCGTTGATGCAGCGGGTTTTGGTGCCACTATGAGACTCGCCATGGCGAAAAATACACGGAGAGCTGAGAAGACAGAACTGAGGCATCTTGTGGTTGAAATTACACTTACTTTTCTGAATTAATCTCAGGTTCGCCGTGTATTTCAAAAGGAACAGTACATTACATGCAAATATTTTAATTTACCTGTTCTCTTTTACACTAAAACAAAGGAAAAATTGGGACTGAGTGATTTTGATTTTACTGGTCCGCCATGATTTTACTGGTCCAGATGCAGGATGAATGATTATATTTTAGTGTAAAACGTATGAATGAGAGGGTGAATGATTGTATATCTCTGACATAAATGGGAGGTTGAATTGCTGAATGCTTTTATATGGTGTGTAAATGAGAGGGTGAATGGTTTTATGTCTTTTTTTTAAGTGTAAATGAGAGAGTGAATTGCTGTATATTTCCAAGCCACCCTGAGTGCAGGTTAAGCCATTTACATATATATAAAATATGTATCATTTATATACTATAATATATATGAAATATAATATGATATATAATATATATAATATATAAAGTATAATACATAATATATATAATATATAAAGTATAATACATAATATAGTATAATATATAATATATAAATAATATATAAAATTATATATAAATATATTATGTATATTATTTTATATATATATATTTATATATATATATATATATATATATATATATATATATGTATGAATTCAAATAAAACAGCAATCCAATCCCGTCAAGGAAGTGATTGCAATGTGCACAATCCCGGTTCTGTTGTTTATGGCGGCTAAGAATGAAATGGTTGATTATTCTGGATAGTGATTTTAATGGAATTAATTTCAGAGGACATCGTCGTGCCCCGATGGCGTCATAAAACATGTGTTATGGCTGCCGTTCATCACTGTGATGTAAATTATGCCCGGCGATTGCTCAATGATGCTTTCCTTCGGGGACATGATGTGATAAAAAATGTAATTGGCTCCAAAGGGCACACTCAGTGTCGCTGCCATGAGGGGGAAAACACAAAAAGAGGGTTATTTTCTCTCCAGCTACCGCTTTTTTTCCCCCCCTCTCCTACTCCTCCACGCTAATACCCTCACACTGCGTCGCGTTCGATGATGTTCTTCTCCGAGAAGATATTAAGGACTGAAATTAGCAACGTAAATGCTTATTTTACAGACGACAATAACACAGCTCTGGGAGCGCTGTCAGCTCAGAGGTCGGGGTGGAAAAGGGGATTTTCGTTTCCACGCGAGGCTTTTTTCCCCGTTCGGCTGCACGCCGGGAAGTTTACGAGGGAGGCTGACACTTTAGTCAAAATATGGGAGATAGTAAGAAAACACTGAGCGAGCTCTGAGCAGTCACCATGAGGATTTTTCTTTTTTTTCTCGAAGAATTTTCCTTTTTCTTTTTTTTTCTTTTTTTTTTTGTTATTACCACTTCATCATCTCCTCTTCCCCGCGGACGCGGTCGGCGCCTCGCTCGGGAGTTGACATGGTCAGCTGGGCAGAGGAGGCGAGTGCTGGAGGAGGAGCAGCAGCAGCGGCGGCGGCGGCAGCAGCAGCAGGAAATCAGCTCCGGACATCACGGCTCACTACACTGACAGCTGGAGCACCCTTGTTGTGATTGTGTTGTTTTTTTTTTTTTTGTTTGTTTGTTTAAGTATTTTAGGTCAGTTGAATCGTCTCCTGAGAGAAAAGCAGCTGCAGACATTTCAGGTCAGAGGCCTTCTTTTTAAAAAGTTCCCCTGGAAGTTAATGAAGCTGCAGCGTTAGCGTTCCAGTAACGCACCAGGCGTTCGATAAATAACCTTTTGCGCCCCCGATTGTATTTACGTCCAGGCTACGCATCGAAAACAATCTCGCGGTGAACTGGACGCGACGGCTAATAAACGTCCGCACATTTCATGTTTGCCGGAGACTAATGCGGCGCCCGTCGAGCCTCTCTATGTCTATTTGATTTGTTCATTGACCCGCAAGGAGTCTGCTAAGTGGCTGATACTCCCTGTGTGCGAGTGTGTGTGTGTGTGTGTGTGTGCGCGTGTGTGTGTGTGTGCGTTGACTTTGAAATACATTGTGTCGTGACAATAATCTATGCCAATTTACAGCACATCAGTCCGCCATAATGGCTCTGATATAAAGTGCGTGACTGGAATGCCTTCCCGCGAAATAACAATTCACTTCTCTGATAAAATTACGCGTTTAACCTCATTAACCTAAGGCGCGCGCGCTAAAATGGATGACTAACCTCGACCCGTGAGTAAGGACATGTAAACAGGAACTGACGACATCATCGGAAGTTGAGTTCACATCCAACGCGCCTTCCGGCGAATGAGAATCCGGCGTCGAGCAAACATCATGAGCCTCTTCGACGTCACGTCTTCGTAGCCCCGTCGCCATTAGCGCCGACCGACGTTCCTTCTAATTTTTCATATGTCTGTGCATACAGACAACCTCGCTGAGCACACTGAGGACCGCCGTGACCAACATTAGACATGCACGCTGAGGCCACACAGCAGTATCACACCTGGGATCATAACTTATCAGTCCTTATTTTTCTATCAGAAAACTCGCTTACTACTTTAGCTTCGCTGCATGTTTTGCAGAGCAGACCTTTTCTCACTCGAAATAGAAAAAATCTCACCGCTTGTTTTTCTATTTGCACGTTCTCCAACAGCCGTTCCAACTTAAAAGAACAGCATTTCTTTTTTACTTTGGTTTGGTGAGTGGACCTATCACGTTTGCCGCCCGCTCTTTTCACCGTGATAAGGGGTTAGCATGCTAGCATTAGCGTCACTTAACTCCGCCACATTGTTATTATCGTTATGTATTGTATACGGGCAGAGCATGTGCGCAAGTATTGGCAATGCCGTGATTCGCCGCATTATATCGTATGATTGGCTGGACACCTGTCAATCACTAAGTTATGCAGCAAAAAAATTTTATATATCTTATTCATTTGCAAGTGCGCTCGCTGCGCTTTGTAGGTTTTCTTGTGCGCTGAGAGTGTGCAAGCAGTTGCGCAGCTCAGAGGGAACATCAGCGCCGACACACACTCCAGCGAGCCGACCTCCCGGCGCTTACGAGCGAAGTTCAGGCGGCGACTTGAAGCAATAAGCCGACCGCTCGTGATGAACTGCGACCTCAACCGCGGCACCCCGACGTACGGAAAGCGCGTCCTCCTCGGGTAAACGGTGACGAACGGCCGTCTGAACGGGGAAGGAGACATTTTCATTGTCGTTCCCTGCAAAGGCGGCGAAGGAAAATGCGCGCGCGTGTCAACGAGTGATGTACGTCTGTCATTGGACACAGAACATTTACTTTTCATTAAGAGTTAAATATGTACACGAAACGTTAATGGGGTTCGGCGGCGGGGGCACGCTTCGATGTGTCTCGTCCTGATGAATTAGCAACTCAAGAGTAACAAAACGGGAAGGGAAAAAAAAAGAAAAAGATGCATTAATATGGGGGGGTTGGTCTTTATCCCAAGATTGGTGTTTATGATGCGACATAATATTATCGCTGACCCGGCCTGCAAGGAGGAATAGAGGATGGCTGGAGGAAGAGGAGGAGAGAAAGGTCATCACCAGTGTTGCTGTTTCATTATGAGATATGTGGACTCCCGTCTTCTCCTTCGGCGAGAAGGGGGTGGGGCGGGGGTGATGGAGAAGGTTGTTAATGCCGACTCTGTCGGCCATATTAGATTCCAGGCAGTAAATTAATATTATGCTCCTTTAAAGGGGTTTTATTTTGAGATTTACTGTCCTCCCCTGAGAGTTAGGTGGTGTAAAGAGGTTATTTCCCTCTTTCCGGTCTCCTCTGTCCTCTCGCTGCTTCCCGCTACGAGGGTAATGTGTTTAGAGAGCGGAGCGCTGTTTGCCGAGGAAGGGTGTCGGCGCTGTGGGCGTCACGGTGTCGTTCGCGCTCCGCACGTGAAGGACGGCATATTTTCTTCCGGACTGAAACGAAGCCTCCACCCCATATGTCTGATTTGAGGTTAACTGGCCGTCTGGCTGTCAGACACCGCCACCACCAGCTTCCCGCCTCGCGGCCCCCTTGAGAGTCGGTCTGGGATGAGGAGGCGTGGAACACGGCGTGAACGGGCGGATTTACGGCCGGCGGCTCATCAGAGGGGGCTTTTAAAAGACCCGGATTGAGAGCTGGCGTGAAGACGCGGACTTCACCGCCAACTCTTTTCCTTGCTGCTACGTATCTTTTCCCTAATTCTGTCCATCTGTCTTCGTCTTCTTCTGCAGCTCCATATTCGTAGCAACTAAAGATGCTGTCATGCATTCATTCATTCATTCGTTGTCTGTTCCGTCGACCCTTCGGTCAAGGTCGCGGCCGATGACGAGTCCTGGATCGGTCGATCACAGGGTCGCGTTCAACCGTTCACCCTCTCATTTTCATGGAATACAACACAATAAAATAGAATAGAAAACAATGCAATACTCCTTTTATTGTCTCACAGTGTGGAAATTTCAACCACTAGCAGATAGCAGAAAACAGAAAAGCAGAAAACTAAAAATAAACAATCAACAGTCTTCAGAATATATATAAACAGGTAGAACTTGCACCTAAACAATATAGTGACAATATACACTGCTCAAAAAAAAATCAAGGGAGCACTAAAATAGCACATCCTAGATCTGAATGAATGAAACATTCTTATTAAATACTTGTTTCTTTACATAGTTAAATGTGCCGACAACAAAATCACACAAAAATGATCAATGGAAATCAAATGTATGAACCCATGCAGGTCTGGATTTGGAGTCACACCCAAAATTCAAGTGGAAAAAACGACACTACAGGTTGATCCAATTTTGATATAATATCCTCAAAACAAGTTAAAATAAATCAGTGTCGCTTCCTAAGTGGACACTTTGTTTAATCGTTCCCTTTATTTTTTTCGCGCAACATATAAACAGTATAGCAACAGTACGGTATAGCAGGCATTACTTGCAGTCGTACCAGCGCATCAGTAACACCTTTGGTGTCTGACTGAGCGGACGAATGGACACACGTGTAGATGAATGAATGAAAAAGAAGTCGATTGAGATTGAGAGGGCGGCTCAGTGTTGAAAGTCCAACAGGAGTCGGCTGGAAGAACCTGCGGAATCTCCGCTTCGCACACTTGGAGCGAAGGAATCGTCAAGCACGCCATTGAGACAAGCAGTCATTCGGCGTCTCATTCACACGGCACATAAGATCAATTTTATTGATCCAAATAAGGGATATTCGTTTGTCACGGCAGCATAAGAGTTATAACAGACTGCTGCTATATAGTCTGATGGCTGTGGGCACAAAGGAGCGTCTAAAGTGTTGAGTTTCACAAGTTTTATACAACCATTCACCCTCTCATTCACAAATCTGTGCTATTTCGGGTCTCGGATGGAGGAAACTGGAGCACCTGCAGAACATGCACGCTGCGCACAGAAAGGCTGGAACTGAGCCGGTGGATCTTCTTGCTGCAATGGCGACCGCTCATTAGACGCGCTGCGTTTTGAATTTATGTTTTTTATATTCCAGGTGCCGGTGACGGCGTGAAACTGTAAACGCTTTCTCTGTTAAATGTCTCCCTTTTGTTTCGTTCAAGGCTCCGAACACGTCACCACGGCGACGCTGCCCGCGGCCTTCTCCGACCTACTGCCGCACTTCCTGGTGGAGCCGGAGGACGAGTACATCGTGAAAAACAAGCCGGTCACCCTGACCTGCCGCTCCACGCCGGCCACTCAGATCTACTTCAAGTGCAACGGCGAGTGGGTCCACCAGGACAACCACCTGATCGAGCGAACCGTCGACCCGGCAACAGGTACGACTGACCGCCGCTGTTTGCCGTCGATTAGAAATGTGCCAGATTTGTAGATATTCCTGTTTTTCCAATGGAAACCCGTCACCGCCTGCACAAACCCGCCCGTACCGTCGGTTCCGGTCTCAGGTGTCTCCGACGTCGCCTAACTTCCCGTCTCGCTGTTCTGCCGCCTCCACCATCACGCATGACGCGCATGAAGCTGGACGATCTGCAAATTTCAAGCCTAATTCCATAGCCTGTCAACCCAATGGTGGGTTTTCTCGGGGAAAACGGAACAAAGATGTCAAAAAATACATAGAAATTAACATGTGGAAACAAAAGGCTCCTTGGGAATAACGAACCAGGTGCGCATTGAGAAGATGATCACCTTTCAGTTCATGAGCACCAGACAAAAAGGGGAAGGTGTTTTGGGCAAATCTAAAGGATGATCTTGTTCCTCCGGCGCCGCACCTGTTTTTGAGAAGTGTTGACGGCACCCGCGGTTAATCCTCTTCGTCTTCACGTCACGCGGCGCTCGACAAATGCGGGCGGTGTTACGAACCGCGAACGCAACCCGGCACGGTTGTTGGGCGGAGCTTTCCGATGCAGTTCAACGTGCGGAGATTTAACTCAGCCATGACCTCGATTCCTGTTCCCGCACATCCGTCTGCTCTCAGACCAAACGCAGGTCGGCTTCGAGGCAGCCGGTGATTTCGGTTTGTTTCCAGCGGCGGTGCGGAGGAATTTTCTAGGACGCCGAGGTGCGGAGCGATAGCCGAAAACACAAAATTCGTCTCATTTGGAGTTCGGGTCACTGTTAAGTTGAGTTCGGACGGATGGAAATCAGAGTAGACGCCGCGTCACATAGCTAACCGGGCTCTGACAGCTGGCAGAGGCTACAGATTGATGTGTAAGTCAAAGAGCAGAAGTTATCCTTCTTTTAGGAATGAAAACCAACGCTCAACGGGTCGGACGAAGGTGTGACAGCGCCGCTGCCTCTTTCCGAGCGAAAAGTTACCAAACCATGTCGGAGTTTACTTCAACGATGCCAAGTCACATCCCAGGTGTCTGATGACACTTTCCATGTTGATGAGGATTTGGGAGGGATGAGCACAAATGATTTCATGCTAACGATATCAGTCGCGCTAACAGTTACACGCTAATAGCGGGTGCTACAATAATAGCTTTACAATTCATTAAAGAATTAACGATGGCGGACGCCTGGCAGGACTGCTGCAGTAGATCAAGTCAAGCCCCCTGGGAACCTGCAACATAAGAGAGCTCCAGGGACTCCGGGGAGAAGATAGGAGGGTCCTCACATGCACCGATGAAGGAACGTGAGCGCGGCCAGGATAGAACAACGATAATCTGAGATCAAAATCTAATCATCTGTTCGATAATGTTGTAACATATCGTGGCAGCAAAGGGATGCAGAGCCGCTCGCGCTGCGGTTTTGACGTTCCGGCAGCTTATCGTCCGAATTCGGAAGGAGGGGCCGTCCGGTCATGAAGGACACACGCCGGTCCAAAGCCCTGTCGGATCCGAGGACCCACATCGATCTCTCAAACACTTGTGCTGTTTAATGTCAGCACTGCCCAGAGGAGTTTACTGACGGCTCCCCCTAATCCCCCTTTCCTGAAAGAATACACATTGCACATGGCTTGGTGTGTGTGTGTGTGTGTGTGTGTGTGTGTTATGAAGATCTTAACAGTGAGAAAGCTGTGTTAGTTCACCATCCAGTTGGGAGGCTAAGATTTGGTTTATCGATTGACGTTAGAATCGGGCCCGGATTCATTATAGGGCAGAGGTGGGCGAACTTTTTGGCTCAGGGGCCGCATTGACTTTTAAAATTTGACAGATGGGCCGGGTCACCTCAAGATAACGATACGGATAAAAAAAAATATATATTTGTTAACAGTACATATCGGACTCGTCTGACATTTGCTTTGGAAATAAATCCAGCTTGGTTTTTGACGTTTGCTTGCATTTCATGCACAAACCGCTTTTTCCCTTGTAGCTTCACGTCCAGCTCATTCATGTGTCAGTACGTCCACAGTAAAGGCTAAATCATAAAACCAATCTGTGTCATTCAGCTCAGGAAAATTCTCAAGTAGCCTCAAAAATTGAAATAATCTCCTGTTTGAGCTCCCACATTCATTGATCCAATCATTCAATCATTCACATCGAGTATAAATTCCTTACCAATCTTTGTCGGGCCGGATTAAAAAGACCAGCGGGCCGGTTGTGGCCCGCGGGCCGTAGTTTGCCCACCCCTGGTTCAGGGTAATGGCTTGGAGGATCATGTGTGTGTGTGTGTGTGTGTGTGTGTGTGTGTGTGTGTGTATGTGTGTGCTCGCATGAGTAACTTTGAGATTGTCCTCCCTCCAGCGGCGCAACAGTCACACGAGACTCTAAAACCATACCTGTTACCAAGCAACCGAATTGCTGCGACCAGCGGCTCCTTGACATCTCGGCTCCAGGAGGGAGCAGAGAGAACTCTGGACAAACACTCGAGTTGACGGCAAATGACAGATCATACCAAGGGTGACGCCGACACATCACCTTAGCCGCTCTCAGACGGAACAGTTCTAAGAACCGTTCGGCTCAACCTACGTTCCAGGAACTAGCCTGCGGCGGGGGAACCTTCGGGGGCGGCGTGGCGCTGGTGGTAGAGCAATCGTCTTAGGAACCGAGCATTCCTGGTTCAATTCCCGGCTCCTCCTAGTGTGTCAAAGTGTTGTTGAGCAAGACATTGAACCCCGAACTGCTCCCCTGGCGCCGGTGGACAGCAGCCTCCTGCTCATGGTTCATCCATGATGGGTTAATTGGTGAGAATGAATTTCCCTTCAGGGATTAATGAAGGATAATGATTATTAGTTTTGCGTTCAAGGGGACGACCGTGACTCTGGCGTCCATGACATGTACCTTAAGCTTCACACCCAGAAACAAACATCCGAAGAGGAAGACAACATGTGGAGCGAAGGTGCCGCAGCATTCTTGATCTGCATGGCGGAAACAATAACTGTGGAATATCAGATGGGTTGCAGTGTTTCTATCTCCAACCTGAACAACATTTTAGTTTTGCATCCACACTAGCAGTTTGCTGTGACATGCACCTTAAACGCCGTGAAGAAGAGGAGGAAGACATGGACCACATGGAGGTGGAAACCGCAAAGGCATTCATGTTCTGCACGGCAGGAATAATAACAATAAACACCGTTAGCCGTTAGCTTATTCCAGACTTAAATTGCGATGTGCCTCTCCGAGCTCTGGAAATCCCTCTGTGGCGTAGCAGGCTAGAAAAGCTCGGACCTCTTCGTCGGTCCACTTCTTGCCGGTTCTGTCCATTTTGTCCCTTGAAAACAGCCGACCGGTGACCACCATAGTTCCTAAAAATGGCGCCTGCTAATGGGGCACGGCTTAGGAGTTCCACCAAGCATCTCCATCTGATGGAACTGTAAGAAGACCTTGGAGCTAAAACGGTTCGAGGAACTTTCGTCGTACTTCCTGGTTCCTTTACTGTCCGAATGCGCGGGGAAACTGTGTAGTTCCTGAAAAAGTTCCTCCGGTGTAGAAGGGGTTTTTGCGAGGAGCAGCCAGACTTTCCCGCCTTAACGGCGAATGTTTCTTTCCCCGGCGCCGCCTGGTCACACGGGGTCAGAGATACCCGTCTCAATGACAATTGGTTCACGGGAGCCGATTGCCGTTCTCACCGAGACCCTCGGTTCTGTTTCTCATGCAAATTAAGAACAAAGCTTCGGTCGGAGCGGACGCTTTCTGACTCGGGGTAAAATAAAAAATGTGTTGATGCTTGAAAGTCACGAGACGCCGCAGGAGGTGCCGATTGTTCTCCGTTCATCGCGGAGATCTCTGCGGTTCGGTCTTCTGTGGATAAATGGCCCATCAACAGTGAATCACACATTCAGTGTGAATAAAGACCAAAACCCATTGAACCATTCCGGGTCAGCCGATTGTGGCGGGAAGTGATCTAATGGGATCCGGCTTTCACGCGTGCTCATGGATTTAATTCAAATAGCTGTCGGATATTGTCATTTAAAGCAGTGTTTCCCAGCCAATGCGCCGCGGTACATTAGCACGCCGTGAGAAATCATCAGGTGTGCCGTGGAAAAATGCCCACTTTCTCCTGATAGGTCCAAAAATTATTTATTCAACTCAAATAATGTCTTAGTATGTCTTTCTATGCGGGACAATTAAATAATCTTCCACTAGATGGCCACAGGTAGTGAATCAACCTGTGCATCTACCTGCTGCTGCTCAAACTGCAGAATTATTAGCGATGCTTAGTGCCAGGGGTAAATCTCTTATTTCAACCTCCGGTCCTGAAGAACATTCTGACCCAGATGAAGGCCCAAGTATGAGCAGTGGTCAGAAGAAAGTAAAAAAGGGGAGCTCAAGACAATACAATAAAGATTAGATTGCGTTTGGATTCACTTTTACTGGCTGGGGAACTGACCGACGCGACTCCGTTCGGAAAAGCTGTGCGGCGGCGCCACGTCCGACTTAAACGGGATCTCCAAACTAAAAAACCCTTCCCTTCGAGATAAGAACACGGACTATTTTGTCCATCTGCGAAAACAGACTGAGAAACAGGCGCTGTCGTTGAAGAAAACCATCAAGACGAGTGAGAAAGCTGTGAAAGCTAGCTACTGAGTTGCATCGCTAATTCCAAACAACCGCACAGCGTGGCAGAAACATTAATACCACCTACCTCGTTGGAGAAGAAATAGTAAATTCAGACTATGCTCTCATTCTATTTCCATTTGGTGGTGTGCCGTGTGATTATTCCGATGTAAAATACGGGCCGAGGCTCAAAAAAAGTCGGGAAACACCGATTTAAAGAGGCTTATTAGGTTCGAACTCTCCGATCATCACTTCGTCCGCTTCTTCCTTTCCTTTCGCTCGCTCCCTCCAGGGTGGAAGCAGCCAATCAACCTTCTCCATCCAACCCGATGCTCCGCGTCCTCTTCTCTAGCACCAAATAACTAAAAGTCCTCCTTCATTACATCCATAAATCATCTCTTTGGTGTTCCTCTGGGCTTCCTGCCCGGCAGCTCCGACCCCTTCATCCCGCCATCCCGCCGGACACGACCCAACCATCAACCGACTATATGGCCTGTCGTCGTCCAAATATTCAAAATCCCGGACTCTTGCCTTTCCTCTTCTTTCCCTGCTTCCGAAGACGCCGCGGGTCGCCGCACCAGAGTCGTAGGTTCAATTCACATATTTCATTTTCGGCGCAAGTTTTACGACGGCTCCCTTTCCTGACGTGACTCTCTGTGTTTACGCTTGGAAAGGCACTGGCTAGAGCCCCCCGAGGGATCGTCACTTCGTCACAAACACATTAATATCGCCTCAGATAATAGCAGTATGCCTTTATCTGTGTCCCGCAGGACTTCTGAATCTCTGAGATATCATCTTCACCATCATCTTAGGGGTCCAAATCAGAGAGAAGCGCCGACAAATTCAAACCAGGTCGGCCTTTCTCTTGAACGTACCCCGATCCGATCGCCGATGCAACCGAAGCGCTATTTAACGGGTCGCCGTGAGATCCGCGCGGGGACGCCGAGGGATCCCCCCCCCCCAGCAGCCCTAATGACTCCGGCGTTTTTATTACCGAATACATCAATGTGAAAACAAACCGATCAGAGGGAGTTCAGCCGCAATCGATAATCCTCTCGCCTAGTCGCCGAGTCGAAGTAATATCAGAAATGTGGCCGTTTCGGAGATTAGCCGTTCTGGTCCCAGCACAGCAGAGGCAATATTCAGCAACTCCGTCCCGTGTCGGGGGGGGAGAACGTCAGAGGAGCGGCTCGTGTTTTAAATTAATAACTGGCCGGCGTGTTTCGGCCAGACTGCTCGGTATTCAAGGCTTAGAGGGCAGAGAGCGTGACGCGTGGATAACGGCGTGGAGCGGACAGGACCTCTGCCCCCGTCGGACAGGTCTGTTTATTGGAATTGATTCGGTGCAGGAAAGACAAAGGAGCCGCGCCGCCTCGCGGTGTGTGTCGCGATGCGGAAACACTGCGCCTGATTGGCCCGAGTAGGAGGTAGCAAAGGACCAGTGGATCCGGTCGGTGCTATAAAATGACACGGAAGCTCTGATAAATATATTTAATCTTTGCAGCTTGTGTGTGTAATCTAATACATGTGATGCATAGCTGCCACTTTAATGATTTATATTAAAATATATCTATTTTATTCCTCACTCTTCTAAATCCATTTCTGTAAAAAAAAAAAAAAAAATTCTCAGATAGATTTTTTTTTATGATATTAAATTTATCAATGAGGTTGTTTCAAGTGACATATTTGATTTGGGTTAGAAATGACAGAATTACACTAATTGGTCATTTATTAAATAAGCAACAAAAAATCAGACATGAGCTGAATAACTGAAAAAAGTTTAATATTTCTCTATAGTTATATGTATGTATATATTTTTTTTTTTCACACACATATATATGTGTGTGTGTGTGTGTGTGTGTGTCACAATGGCACAATGGTGTGAATGGCTGTAGGTTTGAATTTTATTAAGCAAATATTGTGTCCATAATATTTCTATGTGTGTGTGTGTGTGCGTGTGTGTGTGTGTGTCACAATGGCACAATGGTGTGAATGTGAGGGTGAATGGCTGTAGGTTTGAATTTTATCAAGCAAATATTGTTCCCATAATATTTCTATATGTGTGTGTGTGTGTGTGTGTGTGTGTGTGTGTGTGTGTGTGTGTGTCAAAATTCAAAAAAATGAGATCAATTTTGCCGTGTGATATTTCTAAACCTAGGGTTTTGTGAAATATAGTTGAAATTGAACAGTAGAAGCTGGTTTAAAAAAAAAAAAAAAAGAAGAATATTGTGGACCCAGGAGGTGGAAGGGAGTGCGAGTCTTCACAGCAGCGTCTCTGGAAACACACACCTGCTCAGCGCTGCGTCTCACCAACTCCTGTGAGCACTGCAAAGAGGGAAGAGATGTCACAACTTGTCCTTCCTCTCCCGGTATCAATGTCTGACATCGATTCATTCTCGGGTCCATCGGCTCTCATTACCTGTCGTCAGAAAGCCGCCCCGCCTCTCACGGCTCCGGCAGCGACTCCCTTCCCGGGTCATCTTTTGTGGAAGAGGAGAAATGCAGATGTCCGGAGAATCTTAATAAAGACATATTCCCTCAGAACAAATCAA
Organism: Fistularia commersonii; assembly: GCF_037954325.1. Taxonomy (NCBI): domain Eukaryota; kingdom Metazoa; phylum Chordata; class Actinopteri; order Syngnathiformes; family Fistulariidae; genus Fistularia; species Fistularia commersonii. The sequence continues at coordinate 8,795,466 of NC_141314.1, forward strand.
TGCTGACAGTGTGTTTGAATAGATTAGGAGATTCTCCTGCACCCTGATTTCTCATCAAAGCGATGATGAGGAGAAGAAGATTGGCATTTGAGCAGAGAATTATTGTATGGCCCAGAATGATTTGATTGTATTTGCATTTCATCTGCCGGCATCGACGGGAGCGATTTCGATCGACTCGCCGCGTCGTCGTTGCCGGCGAAGTCTCTCAGGTGGAAAATACATGCATTTCACATTTCTTTTTCAATAAACCCGGGCAACTGCCTTATAAAGACGGGCAGAGATTATATTTTCATTGTTGATTGAGCCCGCCGTCGTCAAGACGACTGCGGAAACGGAACATGATGGAGGGGGAAAAAGAAAAAAAAAAAAAATCATGCGGTCGTTCAGGTTTTCCTCTTGCTTTGTGAAGGTGATTTTTTTTTTTTTATACTCGATATTAATGCTATTAATAAATGTCTTTTTTATGATGTACCCCATTCCAATAACCTGACTTTGAACCCTCTTTATGGGGATATAACCCCGTCCTATAACCCCAGGGGTTTATCGCCGCCTGCCCATTCCTTGAAGTCTAAATACCGCGGATGACGCACGCAGTAAATCTTTTAAAACCGTCTCGATTCATTTGCGTAAAATTCGTATTTCCAGATTGACTAGATCCCAGCCGGTAACGTGACGACACATTTAATTTCTGACCTGAGAGGGAGATTACCGGGGCTCAACAGAAATGATCCGTGACCTTTAATTTATTACCTCCGGACTCGCGCGCGCCGTCATAACGTAGCGCCATCTCTCCTCGCGAGCAAATTCGCCCGCTTTCTTTCCCCCTTTCCCGCCTCCGCGCTCTCAAAATGGCCACCGCCGCGTTGCCGTCGCGTTTTTTTTTTTTTTTTTTTTTGTCCGAACTCAGCCAAGTCCTAACATGATCTTTTAATGAAATATTAAATGCTTTTTCTGTTGCAACTCAAGCCGAGCCTTGCGGGCCGAGGCCCCGACGAGCCGAGCGGCGGGAAACGAGAGAACCGTCACGTCCAAGACAACGATATAGCCCTGAATGCACAGAGTGGCTTTTTACCACCTGCTAAGCATCGATCAGTGGCCAAGGGGACTAATTGATAACGCATTATTAGCCGCTGTGCCGCCCCGTAATGGGGACTTGTATTTCATCCTGTCCTTGATTGCAGGACAGAGGTGGAGGAGACGGGAGGCGGGGGGGGGGGGGGGGGTTTGGCGATGCTCTGCCGCAAAACAGATGGCGAGGTGAATTGTTCCCCGTTACACATCTGCCAGCGTGTTCTATTAGCTTTTTGAGGCAGGTCAGGACTTGGTGTGTGTGTGTGTGTGTGTGTGTGAGCGCAGACCTTTTCTCAAAGCGATGTTAGAAGAAGGTGGATTTTGTCGAACCCTTTGTTTGTATGGCCCCAAGACTCTAACGGAGTGTGTGTGTGTGTGTGTCTGTAGAGTGAGGCAACCCCTCCACACACACACACACACAAGATCTTACCCACACATAGTTTAGTTGGTCTTCTGGCGGAAAGCTAAGTTTTCAAAACTTGTTGAGAAAAAAAAAAACTGAAAATAAATTAAAAAATAAATAACTGGCGTATTTGACAACCGCAAAGGTGTTTTAATTCTCCCACGCGCGCAGCCTTTGTCCTCCAGCACACACATTATCCCATGTCAGCCCGGCGCTCACCTTTCTCCGCACTTATTTCTTGTCAGGCTCACAAAAGCCGCGTGCCCTTGTAGAAAGTTGGAACGTATTTAGCAATGTAAGTCGTTCTTGCAAGTTAGTGATTTATTTAACCTGTCTAAAATAAAAGAACACATGGAATCAATAAGGTTCTTTAATCCAGAATTCTGTGTGTGAGTGTGTGTGTGTGTGTGTGTGTGTGTGTGTGTGCGCGCATTGCAAGGGAATGTGCAACAAAACCATCGGCTCATATCGATTTGATGAATTATAACGGATTGCAACAGTGTTTCTGTGTCATCTTCTATTTTATCTGCAGGAGTAAGAACAATGAAATTTGCAATTTCAAAGGTACACACAGACACACACACACACAGACACACACACACACACACACACACACACACGCAAGTCTGTAAATTTCCTCCCTGCCTCGACTTCGTATCATTGTTCACTTGTTGCCTTCCGGTTTTCGCTCTTCACTGACATGGAGGTGCAGCTTCCCTGGTTGGATTCCCACTCGGGGATGCCTTCTTTTGTGGAGCTTCTGTTGTGGAATTTTTTTGGAAGCTTCTTTCAGAAATGAAATGGTCAGACTGGTCTTTAGATGTTTATTTTAAGGCCCCAAAAGGTACAAGTCATGTAGAGCCCAGAGTAGCCTTCAGGAGTACAAAAAACACACAGCGGGAGATGTTTTTTTAATGCATAGAGAGGAGGTGGCGTCTTGGAGGTCAATGTCCTTTCGGAGGTGTGTTTGTGTCCATTGCTACTTTGCGGTTGGGGTTTCGCGCCCTCGCTATTTCGCTGATTTTCTTTTTTTAATTTGGTTCTCGCAATTTAGCTTTTTTGTTTTTTGCAGTATTTTTTTTTTTCCATGATGAAATAGCCATATTCTAGACTGGGGAAAAAAAACAGTAAAAAATATAGTTAAAAAAAATAAAATAAGAGATCTACCATTGTATCCACGCGAGATCTCATACGGAATAAGACTGGCTAAGTCCATCTGTACTTGGCATGCTATTGGACGATTGAGCATGTTGTTCCATTCCTCATGTTGATTGGCTCATGCAGAGAAGCAGCTGATCACCTTATATGTTGTGCCAAGCATACATGTCCTGGTCCACTTTGCTTCCTGTCGCGCAAGCGTGAATATTGTCCACTTTGTGCTATTTAGTTTGTGAACATGTCTTATTTTTTGGGGGGGGGATATCCCGCGTTCTACGATGCCTCCTAAACGTTTTCGTTGAGGGTTAATATACGGCTCAAAAAAAATAAAGGTAACACTTAAGCAATAGCATGTAACTCCAAGTCAGTCACACTTGTGTGACATCAAACTGTCCACTTAGGAAGCGACACTGATTAATTTTGACTTGTTTCAAGGTCATTATATCAAAGTTGGATTAGCCTTAAGTGTAGTTTTTTCCACTTGAATTTTGGGTGTGACTCCAAATCTAGACCTCCACGGGTTCATACATTTGATTTCCATCGATCGTTTTTGTGTGATTTTGTCGTCGGCACATTCAGCTATGTATAGAAACAAGCATTTAATTAGAATATTTTATTCATTTAGATCTAGTATGTGTTATTTAATTTGTGGAATAGTGTGTAAATACCATCAAAATGATCAACTTTGTGGAAACTTTTCGTGGGGGGTTCTTGGAACGTAACTCCTGCAAAAAGTGAAGAACACATTGTTAGAAAGACAGATAGTTGACAAAGCAACTGACGTGTCGTCCATCAAGGCCGGGCAAATGCTACAATTTTGACTTATTGGTCCCCCCATGTGAGTTCCACACTACTCTTCCGCTGAGAACAAGATATTTTCTCTGGCGTGGACATGGCCTCCGATAATAAAGCACAGTTTCGCACAGAACGGTGAGGTTACATAAAATATTTCATGTCTGTCCTCCCAGGTTTATGTGGGGGTTCATCCGGATTCCTCCCACAGTCCAAACTCAATGAGTGAACGGTTGTGTATCTTTATTTAACGTGCGAATGAGGGAGTGTTATTTCTCCGAAATGAGAGGATGAATGGTTGAGTGCAGGATATCGGTGTAGATACCCAATGAACGAATCCAATTTTAGCTCTTGACGCCGTCCCTCGGAATAAAGGAAAGATGTGAAAGTGGCGTTCACCGAGCGAAAGGGTTTGTCGGCGTCAATCACCGCACGAATCCGTTTAAAAATGGCGTGGAGGGGAGGCGCGGAGAGGGAGCTGACAGGTAAATAGTCCGCGGAGATTTCTGATCGGCAGAGCGACGCGCCGGCTGACAGTTAATGCTAGGCGTGTTCGGCCCAGAGGAAATTTTACGGATCGGAATTTTCTCCTCCCCTCAAACAAATATCAACTGGACGGGCTCCTCCTTTTAAACCCCGGCGCCGCGGCGGAGGGGTCGGCCCGCATAGGCAACGGCGGCGCTCTTGTAAAAGATTTTCTTTTCTGCAGCGAGAGGAAAATAGATGCGGTATCCTCTGTGAAATATGAAAGAGGAGGGGGATCGGAAGGCCGCGCTTTATATTCACAAAGGCGTTTCATTGTCAGAATCCCAGTAAACACACACATGGCGAGCTCTGCATGCGCAGAATGTCGGTGGGGTAGCGAAATACTTCATGGATCACTTACTCCACCCGTTGTCGGTCTTTAAGATTCCGGCTTAAATACCGCGCAGTGATATTCTACACGCGAGTCGGCCGGTTCAGATGCAAAAAGAAAAGACTATATTTACTGGAAAAACACCTGAAAAGTGTTGTTACCAGGACATAAACATTATTTTTTTTGAAATATTTCAGTTGACGTATTTTTTTACATTTACAATAAACGATACGCTGCATTAAAAGATACACGCTTTAATATTGAATAGTGATATTTTACTTGAATAAATGAAAGTTTACGGACCTTTCCATGCTTTCTTTCCAAAACAGCAAGCGTTATAGATAATGAATAGCTCTTTAGTAAATGCGGAGTGAGTAATGCCCTATGTTCCCAGTAAGTCCTTCTTCGTGACGTACGTTTGGCATTTAAAAAAGCTTCGGTCGCACTTAAAGCTCCATCGTGACGGACGCTTCTCTGGTCTGGAGAAAAACCTCATCCAACTCTTCCCCCCCCCCGATATCCTGCGCCTCAAATGTCAGAGTGGGTTCCGGGGTCCGCGCTGTGCTTTCACTCTGTTTTCTCAATTTTCAGCACCGCGTTATTTATAAAATACACAACTCTCTGTCTTGCCTCTACACTATTAATAATTAATTCCATTGCATTTGGACAAAGAAATTAATATTTAAAGACTCCGTCTATGTTGGGTCACAGCACTTTATCCCCTTACGCGTCTCATTATAGTTTATTCCCGATTCAAGTAAGCAAGGAGAGCCGCGTGGACTCTGCGGTGGGGAGTTTATTCTTACAACATGCACCGGAGCTGTGCTTTAACATCCGATCGGAGAATTAATGTAAAAAAAATTACAGTATAGGGGAGGGAGAGTACATATTATCATCACTCCGTTTCGATGGAAAAAAAAGATTCATTCATTCAATTTTCTCCACCGCTGACCTTGCAGTCAGGCGGGTCAGGGACCGTTGGAATCTATCTGTCGCCGCCGTCATTTTCACACTATTGTGCGCACCGGAATACAAGCTAGTCTTCATCTTCATTTGAAAAGAAAATAACATTTTTACATGTACAGGCCGCGCTTGCCCTCGAAGATGCGTTTTTTTTTTTAACTTGGAATAAAATACGTATTGTAAATCGTTTTTTTTTCCGTCTGGGTAAAATCATAAAAAAATACAGGAAAAATCGCTATCTTCACTGAAACCACTTAAGTCGTCTTCTTCAGAGTCGGAATTAAAACGGTATTCCTCCGTCACACACTCCGTTGTTGCTCTGAATGTCACGTGTGTGTTCTGCCGGTTTGTTTTTGCTTTCACTTGGTCGTTCACACTTCATACAGAGATGTAAACATTCCCTCCCTCTTTTGCATGTATAAGTTCTTTCCAGACTTTTAGTCTGCTTTTAAACAATTTTACAGGCAATCACGCTTTATGCAGCAAAAAATATTTATCCTCCTCACATCCAACCAATGAAATTCCACCGCACCGGTCACATGTTTACAGATAAAGGCTGCATTTGACTATAAGCTAATAGCGTCCATTTACACACATTTTTTTAAACTTTTCATTAAATATGTACATGAATCCTTTTTTTCCCAACAGTCACATCTATATTAAAAATACATTAAAAATACATCCTTCCAGGAAAAGTCATCGATCGCTATCTTCATCTTTACTAAAAAAAAAAAATTGTTATGTAGACACGGCAGAATACACGCGTGTGGACCACACACGTGACATTCAGGTTCATTCAACAACGGAGTGTGTGACGTTTGAATTCTAACACTGAAGAAGATGACTTGAGTGGTTTTAAGTGACAATAGCGAGCGATTACTTTTCCTGGTAGGATTCTGTATTTTTCATACAGAATCCTACCAGCAAGAAGCATTTATGTAGGTATTTAATTAAAAGTTTAAAAAAATCTGTGTAAATATCTCATGTTAAAACGGACACGAGGGGCTTATAAACAAGTGCAGCCTGTATATATAAAAGAATAATTTTATTTCAAATGTAGTGGGTCAGGTGCTCTCAATAGTCTGAAAATGAAACTCCGCCCTCCCACACATGCAAGTCTTCAAGTACTTTTGCAATGTATTTTTAACCACGTCTTATTTGTGATGTCTTATCATCTGAGGTGTTGTTATTTTTTTTTTCCTAATCCCACACTGCGCTCCCCACTACAGTTTGTGAGTTGTTTTTTTTTTCTTCCCCCTCTTCTTCTTCCCTCCTTTTTCATTCCTTTTTCTTGAAGTTTCCCACACGGTGAGACGATTTAAGGAACATTAAATTCAATTTCAATGTTTCCTCCCTCATGGACACGTCTTACAGAGACAAAAATTCACATTATATAAACATACAAGCATTCAAGCTGTCATTCACGCGTCAAATAGAGACTCTTTTACTTTCATCCACATCATAAAGAGACTTTTCAGCCATACACTAACACACACACACACACACACACGGATCACGGGGAGAGACTGGGAAGTTCATTTCCTTCCCCAAGGGCATTTGAGCATGCAGGATGAGCAGGGGATTGGACCGCCGACCTCCTGATTGGAGGGACGTCGCTCGACCAACTGAGCCGCAGGCGCCCCCCCAAAATACAGGCTTATAAAACTTTCCGGAATGCGAAATAATTGCGCAGTCAATTGGGCTGCTCAAGACTTGATCCGTCGTGATTGGTTATTACGAACCCGCGAATAATTTCGCGGGAGGAAAACCGCAATCATTTTACAGATTTTTTTTTTTTTTCCAATCAACCCATGGTATGACAATTAGCAATACTCAATAATAAGGGAATGCAGTTCTATATTCAGCGCGGCCTTTCACGTACAGGAGGCCGTGCAGCTGTGCTTAAAGCAATTACAAGATACTTGCAATCAGATTGATTGCTTTCGTTTCTAGTTCTTGTTGTTTTCCTGTCAAGCGCTTTAAGATTTAAGGAGAAAAGAAATGCCAACACTGACACCAAAGAACAGATGGCAATTACGAGGGCAACTGGTGTACGCCAATATTTCTACAATAATATTGAATTTTTTTTTTTTTTCCCTTTTTTAATGCTACAGTTTATTTTCTCTTTGAGATGCAAATGACACTTCCAAAGGAAACAATTTTCAGGATCTGTTTAATTAGATAAAATAGCCCCCTTTTTATTTCCCGTCGCTATCTTCGCCGCAGAATCTGACACACTCGGAGCAATTTAAATAGAGACGGAAAAATCGCTGCGCGGAAACGATTTCGCATCCTCTCTATTTCCTTTTGGCTGTTTGTCGAATATCGGACACCGAGTCACCGAAACCCTCCGCCGCTAAAACGCTGACGGTCAAAGGGTGGAACCGATCGCGAGGAGGACAGGGGGAACCCTAACGCAACTAGTAAGGTGCGGAGCGCTTTGCAAACGGATGCGATCCACGCTGACTTATTTACTCGGGAGCCCGAGGCCACGTCAGACACGGAGGAGAGAAACGTGTTTGGCCGGGCGAATTATCACAGCTTTCATGTGGGTGACGTCCTATCAGATCCTCCCACTCCGAGGAATGTAATGGAAGCAGACGCAAAGTGCTCCGAGGCCTTCACCCCTGATGCGTTCTCATTCGAGCCGGGACAAGGTGTGTGCGGGAGATAAAGAAGCGGCGCCCCCGTCACTCCCGGCCCGAACACCGTGGCATGGAGAACATTCTAGCTTGTGCCAGTCATTGGAGTCAGGATATTGGATGGAGAGTAATTACAAGGAGGGCACTTTGGTGATAGTGCCGAAGTAAATAACAGCACCTGAGTTTGCGTGTGTGTGTGTGTGTGTGTGCATGTGCATGCACGCCATTGACAAAAGGTTAGGGCAAGTAATTACAAAGGCAGAGTGTAAACAGAAAGATCCATTGAATGGAAAAAAAAAAAAAAAAAAAAAAGGAATTAAAGTCCGTTTGACCTAATCAGTTGTAGGATTTCTATGGCGGTGAGATATAAATCTGAAATTCACTAATGGGCGTGCACGTGGCAGGATCAGGCTCCGCAGAAGGTTTCATTATCACATTCCAGACCTGTGAGCACCTGTGTTACCAAAAAAAAAATCAGATCCGAGCACAATTTGCATGTTGTGGTGAGATCTTGTGCGTGCACTGCCTGCCGACGTGTCGCTAACAAATATAACAATGGGACGTCTCACCCTGCAGACGCATCAGTATAACCTGCAAAGCACATATTTTCAGTCAAGGCAGAGCTGATCAATATATTCATGTATTGATTTTAACAAACCAGTGCTGTTTCTTTTGGTTCTGTCCATTTCAAATGATCGTTTTTAAAATCATTATTAAATTTAAAAGTATTGGTATTTCTTATCAATAATATTAATAAAGCAACAACAATGATGATAATGATGATAATAATAATAACAATAATAATAATTATCATTATTATTATTATTATTATTACTATTATTATTATATTATAAAAACAGGAAATCTTTAACATATTTAATTCCTTTAATTAAATCAATAACTGGCTACTTAATAACTGTAAGAAATTACAAAAGGGTTGGAAATATAACCTTCCTTTGATAAGATAGATGGATTGTTCTTTAAGCAAAAAAAGGCAGCACACAACATATTGTAGTTATTTAAATGAAATTTAAGTTACTAAAGGAAACCTCTTGAGGATTAAAAAGGGAGAAAAATATATAGTTACGATAAAGCTATATATACAATAAAGGGCGCAAAAAGGAGAATATAAAAATCCAACAAATGGACAGCTACCGAATATATAAACTGCAATCTCCATATATATGTCCGTACTTTATATTTTAATGTCAGGATTTTAAATGAAGTTAGATTTAATCTCCCCTCTATTCTCTTCCGGACATACACGAAAAAATTACAAACTGATATAGATCTTACATTTCTTCTCATGTTGACCGTCCCTTAGCCTCCATTTTTAGTCGCGCTGGTCCGACTGGAGCCTCGAGTGCAACGACTTTCGGGACCCGCTTTCCCGCCGCTCTGCAGTCGCCCCCCTCCCCCCCCCCCCCTCCTCCCGATCTCCTTGGAGCGGCATTGGATTGAGTGCGGTCAAAATTGATTGGCACGCTACCTGCTCTCCTGTCTGTCAGCCATGAATAATCCGCGGTGACGCCGGAAGCGTCCGAGGGGCCTTGCGATGCGCAGCTCATTGTGAAAAATGGACGGCTCAATCAAAAGCAGCTCTGGAAAAAGCCGGTCATAACCAGAGGCGGAGCCTTGACCCGCGAGACCGTCCACGCCGTCTGGAGTTGCTCCCTCCTCAACACCCCTGAACGGGACTCCTTGTGAACCCTCTCTCCGCCCCCCCACCTTTCCCCCTTCCCCGTCCCACTCGCCGTTTAATAGAGCCATGCTTCACCCAGAAGGCCACGCCATCCTTGCCGAGAGACAGCGACGGTCCTTCCCGCCGATCCTCGGCTCCCCGCGTCACGTAGCGCGGCCACCGATCACCGCCCTACTTTACATAGTAATTGAAGTTTGCAGGCCGGATGATGATGATGATGATGACGATGGCGATGACGGCCTCGCCTCCGAGACTCTGCTTGAACTTTGGGGTCATTTATACATCAAGGGCAGCGCCTCGCCTCGCCTCGCCTCGCCTCGCCTCGCCTCGCCTCGCCTCGCCTCGCGCCGCGCCTCCGCCAACTCGTTTCCGACACGGCCCCGACGTGCCGGGAATCATTTCGTACATGAAAGGTGAACTAATTGGTCGATGTCGGGGAGCTGCATTGCTGCATTGTGGGTTCTTTTTTTTTTCCCCCTCCTGAAAAAGCGGCGCCGACGATGACACGGATGCCATCCGGCACAAAGAAGAGGAAATGAAACACGCCTGAAGACGCCTCGGACTTATGGCCGGGAGGTGTCGTCGGGAGGGGTCGGGGTCTTTTTCTTAAAAACATCGGTCTGAGACGTCTCCCCTCGGCCATTGTGACTCATCTCGGAGCATCCCGACGCTCACCCCTCCCCCCCCTCTTCGCAACCTTAATCCCCCTATATCTTTTGATGAATCCGTGGCGCGCTCAGTTGGGATGCCACCTAATTGAATTTCCGTGGTCACAATGAACACACACTCAGGACGGCGCCGGTTCCAGTCCTCGCCTTTGATAAGCAAATGACCCCTATGGAATTGAGGTCATAGCCTGCGAAAACAAGAGCGGCAGTGAGAAAAATAAAGTCCCCGCACTCGGACAAGCCCAATATCAGCAGGCTCAGGATTGATTCCAATGATGTGTGTGTTTGTGCGTGGTTGTGTGTGTGTGTGTGTTTACCTCGCGGTGGGGAGATTCATGTGACTTACACACTCAAAAGTGCTCTTTCTTGCAGTGTAACATGGCTGCTTCTCCTTTCAGAGAGGTTTTTGTGTTCTGATTGCACGTGAAAGCCGTAAAAGAGGGAGTGGGTGTTCACTCTGTGTGTGTGTGTGTGTGTGTTCACAGTAACGCAATTTCCCGTCCAGTTTGCGGTAAATTCCGTTATAAACCAGTAATGTCATTTAATTCATAAAGCTGGTCACTCTGCGTCGCCTTCAATCTCCGCTATTTGTTGTGTTTATTTTGTGAAAACCTCAGAAAAGGAAGGGCAGCGTTAGCAGGCCACCTCAGAAAGGGATTAGAGGGTTTTGTTTTGTTTTTTTAAAAAAAAAAGCAGATTTAAGAAGACAGATATTGATTGGGTGGAACGGCGGCGCAGCGGTTAGCGCTTCCGCCTCACAGCAACAAGGTCCCCGGTTGGATTCCCACAGGGGGGCGTCCCTGAGTGGAGGCTCCATCTTCTCCTCCAGGTTCCTCCCACAGACCACAAACATACGGGATGTTCACCGTGGAGCCAAAGTTGCTCAGATCTGGGATTTAGAGTGAATAGTTGTGGTCCATGTAAAGTGCCTTGAGGTAAATCTGTTGTGATTTATAAATAAAACTCGACTTGTTTCTGCAAGTGATGTGAATGAGAGGGTGAATGGTTGTATCTCTTTATTTAACGTTTGAATGAGAGAGTTATTTGTATAATTAATAGTTATTTATATATACTCATTTATATAATGAGAGTGAATGCATTGCACATTTCTATATAACATAAATGAGAGGGTAAATAGTTGTATGTGCTTTGGTGTCATTTGAATGAGAGGACGAGTGGTTGTTTGTCTTTATTTTATGTTTGAATGAAAGAGTGAGTGTTTGTACATTTATATATGTATATAATGTGTGAATGAGGGGGTGAATTGTCATACTTCTGTATATAACTTGAAAGAGAGTAAATGCTTGTATGTTCCTACATAGCATGAATGAGAGAGTGAATAGTTTATGCATTTTTTTGACGTGTGAAAGAGAGAGGGAATAGTTTATGCATTTTTTTGACGTGTGAAAGAGAGAGTGAATAGTTTATGCATTCTTCAACATTTGAATGACAGAGTGAATAGTTTTATGTCTCTATATGTAACATGTGAATGAGATGTTGAATACTTGTATATTTATTTATAATGTTAATGAGAGGGTGAATGGTTGCACATCTATATAACATAAATAAGAATAAATAAGAATAAGAATAAGAATAAGACGAAGGAAATTGTTGTGCAAGAGTTACAAGAAAAACATAACAATAATAAATAATAGTAGAAAATTGTATGAACAATAGTGGTTGTACTAGTGGTTGTACATCTTTATATATAATGCATGAATGAGAGGTTGAATCGTACTACTGTATGTAACTTGAACGACAGGATGACTGCTTGTATTTCTTTAACATTTAAATGAGAAAGTGACTAGTTGTATGTGTTTTGGTGTTTTTTGAATGAGAGGGTGAGTGGTTGTGTCTCCATATGCGTGACGGACCGGCGAGCGTTCAAGGGAGATCCCTGCCTCTGCATCTTTTCCAACCCTGAGTGCAGGATAAGCGTCATAGATAATGAATGAATGAAGATATGAATTGATCATACAAGAGTTAGATAACATCCAGCTGCTGTTTTAAACAGATTTTCTTTATATAAAGTAATTATTCTATAAGCATTTGAGAAGAAAGGTGGCCCGCTATGTTCGCTGGATCTCAAAAAAAGGCCTTTGGAGTGGGAGACGCGTCTCCAGCGCCTCCTCCTCCATTTATCTTTATTTAATCAGGCAGTCACATTAAGATTAAAATCTCTTTTCCAAGGGAGGTGAGAGAACAAGAAACAGCAGTCTGAAACACCCACACAGTCAAACAAGGAATTAATGGAGAAAAAAAGAAAACCCTTTAGAAGAATTATAGCTCATAAATATAAACAAGTGCCAGAATCATAAAAATATACACAGATAATTAAACCTGGAAACTTTCAAGTGACTCTCCAGAAGAAAGTTTCGATTCCTTCCCTCCCGTTCGCGCACATTATAAATAAGTTAGATAGCGGATGCGATGACAGCCGGTCCAAAGTGCATTCGAAACGGAAAACAAAAGTGAAAGCGGCGCACTTTATACTCATCCATACTTAACATGCCTGAGAGGATCATCAGAAAACAAAACAGACAAAGACCTTTGACCTCAACATCCAAATACTGGATGAAAAGTAAAATGTCGGTCCTGGAAATTAAACTCACAGAGATGAAATATCTCACAGTAATACCGCTACCACTAATTTGTACTTAAGACCTTAAAACACTTTATAGCCTTGACTTTGACACTTTATAGTTTTATTTGTATTTCTTATCCCCCCCCCTTTTTTTTTTACTGTTTATACAATTTCAAACTATTAGTTATTATTGTTGTTTTACTCGAAACTCTGATAACAATGATAATATAATAATTACAACAATAATAATAATAATAATAATATTTGTCATTATTATTGTTATAGACATATTATTGTTGTGTTTAATAGTAGTATTATTATATCATATAGCATTATATTAACAATACTATTAATATATGCAGACATATCACTTATTATGATAATTCGTAGAAGTAGTACTATTGTTGTTGTTGTATGGACAGTAAAAATAATAATATTAATAATAATGATAACTGTAGTCATGATAGTATAACTATAATTATGATGATAATGGGCAGCCTGCTGCTCATGGTTCATCCATGATGGGTTAAATACAGAGAAAAATGGGAGTTAATAAAAATATTTTATTATCATTTTTATTAATTATAATTATTAACAATTATTATCACTATTTTTATCATTATTATTATTTATTGTAATAATGATGATAAATCCAAATTCCTCATTTTAGATTTGCATATGTTTTGTAAAATCAACATTTGTGTTGTACCGTAAAATACTGTTCACTTGTTTTTTTATATCTGCACCCGCTGCTTTTGCACCTTGTGCTGTGTTTGTTCATGTGTAATGACAATAAAGGTAAATCTAATCTCGTCTATTCTAAATCTGAGTCTTCTGAATGAGATATGCCCAAAACTTCCTTTGTGTATTGTGTATTGTCGTCACCACTTACAAGTTTGAGGTTGTGTTGTGTGAGTGTGTTGTTGAACATCCGCTTGCACGGCAATAAAATTCAAGGGTCTGAGTTCTGGAATCACAAAGAAAAGTCCACTTTTGTTTTAATTGTTGTTAAACAGGGAAGGCCGTCCTCGGGGCGTTTGTGCTTTTATAAATATTGATGTATTAAATACCACGCGTCGGGAGGGAGGCTGCGCCGCCAGTCGCCGGACTAAACTTTCAGCCCCATTTTGTTCATAACATGACGACATTATTTTTTCCTCCCGACTAATTGGAGTGAAATTGGACAAAGTGACAACAGCGGTGTTTCTGGAAGATGTCAGACACGGAGAGCAGGTAATTACAGAGACGGGGAGAGATAAGGAAAAAGAATGCAATTACCCCGGCAAGCAGAGCTTCAAATTGCTCTTCTTAGGATTTCTCACCTTCGGGTTGCTATTGTTCATGCTTTGCATCTCCATACTGATCTTTATTCCTCGTGCCCCGGAGCTCCGCCGGAGAATGAGGTTTGCATGAATAAAAGCCATTTCTACTGTACGGAGGGCGGCGCGGGGCGCCCGACGCCGCTGAATGCCTAATGCGCTTCCCTCCATCACACAGGATCTTTCAAAGGGTTTCTCGCCCGCGTCGATTCCTTTCCGAAACGGCGCCGAATGATTCTGCATGGCAGCCGTCATTTGTTTTCATTTAACTTCTGGGTCCGAGGGCGAACTTGGGATGGATCGTGCAGGATTTGGCCTTTGCACCGCAGCCGTGCTGCCGTTCCACGTCCGTCAATCGCATCTGCTTGTATTTAGTTCCGACGCTGCGATCTATATACCGGTTCAGGCTTTTCCGATATCTATAATAGAAATGCTGTACCTGTGGTTTTGTCCACATTTTAAAGCAAAAAGGAGGAAAAGCCGCCACGCTGCTGATTTGAAGGACGGAGGGCTTCTTCTGCTCCATTTGTTCATTTGCCGCGCTGCCCGTTTTCTTTCTTCAGCCATTTGTTTTAGCTTTTAGGTGCGCTCACACGCACAAGGATAATTCTCTTCCCATTTTTTTTCAGTCCAAACCATGAACGGGCACGGTTTAATTTAAAAACTCTGCTCCATGTGTACACTGTATACTGTGTATAAACATATAGACCTTATAAACTGTATCTCACTATATTCCTGTGCAGTGCAGATTTCTTCACATCCATCACTTTTTCTATCTTTTGGCAACGTGCATGTAATTTTTAGACACGGAACCATTCGCTCTCTCATTCGACATCACATAGAGACGCACAAGCGTCCACCCTCTCATTCACGTGGGATTTCTAAGCATGCAATCATTCATTCATTCACAAATCTTATTCACATTTCAATTTTAGGCTCTCCCGTGAACCTCCCGTTTTGTTTTGTTTTTTGCTCTGCGGGAGGAAACCCACGCCAACACTGGAAAAACCCACCTGTTGGGATCCAACCAGGGCTCACTGCACCCATGTGTCGCCCAAGAGTGCAACAGTTGTGTGAGAAATTAGTGGCAAATTAGTGAAAAACATACACACACACAGCGGCGTGGGCGATGCCGTGCTTCGGGGAAGGGCTTACCCGGAATGCTCCGCTAGTTTGCGGAATCTGCCGCGTCCACAAACGAGCACAGCGGATCCGTACGATTCCCTTTCTCCTCTGCCTGCACATCTGCCAACAGTCGAGCCGCCGCGACTCCCTTCGGAGGGGAAACTCACGCCATGGTGCACTTTCATTTCCTCTTTTCGCTTCTTTTTTTGATTGAAATCCCCCCCCCCCTTTAGTTTTTCACGACCGTGGCGAAAAGTGCTTTGCCGAATTACTTCATAGGTTTGATAGACTAATAGATGCCACTTAGTCGAGCTCCAGTCAACTTCTCTCCGGAGCCGAGAATGACGGCTGCAGACGGATCAAGTGTGCGAGTGGAGTGTAAGTGTGTCACCGAGTGCTTTTATGTAAATGGAAGTTGAAGAGCGGCGCTATTGAAACTTAAATATACGGCCACTGCGAGGCCGCGCCGGGGTTTCGCAGACGTATCCTCCGTGGGTCTGAAATGTTCTGCGTTCATATCAAAGGTTCAGCACCTCTCCCTCTCGCGAGGACGCCGGAGAGAGGAAGATGAGGGGGGGGGGATCCGAGAGGAAACACGGCAATCTCTTCATCAGACCGAAGAGAAAAGTAGGACGCGCGGTGAAGATCAAGGTCACGGCTCGGCGTAGAACAAATGCGTCCCAAATAAAAGGTCAAAGGAAAATGAAACGCTCAGATAAAGACGGAAAAACAGCACCCTTGATGACTGTGTTTTTTTTTTAAAATGGCAAAGCAGAGGCAGCTTTTTGTTTCAGGCCTTTTTCTTTTGTTTAAAGAATCTTTGTCTCGCCTGTCACAAAAAAAAAAAATACAGCATTTGATCCATAGATTGAACTCCTCCTCCACCGCGGGATCTAATCACAGAGAAACAGGTCAGACCCAGTATTTCTGTTTTTTTTCCGGGCTGGCGTGTCTCTGCCTCTCAAACCGTCGCGGTTCCAGGCGCTTTCCACGCCGTAGCTCGGATCGCTGTAGGCTCGCTTCTCATTTCCCTCCGTTAACAAGGTCTCTGTTTGTATATGATTATAGTTTCCCCGCTTGTTTATTCTGTCCTGCTTTTTTTTTTTTTTTTTTCTTTTTTTTTTTAAATTGCTCTGCTGGTTTTTGTGCAAGGTACAAATGCAATAAATATTCAGTTCACCCTCATTTGTTTATTTTTTTTTTTGTCTCTGCAGAAAAATAAAGAATATGAAGGAGTCATTTCATTCTTCGCTGCTGTCAAAGCGGCTGATGTCGGGGATCGTTTTGTGCTCATTCAGCTCTCCACTCCACCACTTTGATAGTTCTGCATGTGTGTGTGTGTGTGTGTGTGTGTGTGTGTGCGCGTTTTCCTTGCAGCACTCCCTGTAATGCAGGTGACTATTGACATCAACCGACAGCAGGTGGAGAAGATCTTCGGCCTGGATGAGTACTGGTGCCAGTGCGTGGCCTGGAGCACCACCGGGACCCAAAAAAGCCAAAAAGCCTATATCAGGATTGCTTGTGAGTTCACTTCTGCATCACTTTATATACAAGCAAGAAAATCAATGAATTCATGTTTTTATTTTATTTTATTCTATTTTATTTTACTTATTTTTTTTATTTCATTTTACGACTATTTTCTCTCTTCATTTTTTTCATTTATTTATTGGTCTTCAAAATATTGTGTTTTACCGTATTTGATTTTTTTCATTCTTTTATTGATTTCAATTTATTTGTATTTTATATTCTTTGGCTCTTAATTATGTCATTTATTTCATTTTATTTTGTGTATGAATGCTCAGTGTCTTCAGACTTCCTGCTCAGGAAACCCAAAGGATCATTTTAAATCTAACCTGAGAGTTCAGGAGGCCGATCCCACACCTCGTACCTCTTGACCCGCATGTAAAATTAACCGTTTTCATTTTATTTTCCTGTTTTGCTGCAACCGTGTCACACTGTGAGCGCATGTTCGTATTCGTCGCTGCTCGTCCTGGCAGGGACTCCCGTGAAGAACAGGTTCTTAATCTCAACGGTATATTTTTTTTTTTTTCCCCTTGTTAATGATTTGATTAAAAAAGACATGAATGCTTTTAAGAATCGCAATTTAGAATTTTTAGTCCTCGGATTGAGCTCCAAATGGAGACATCCAGCCCCAGCAGGGAGAGCGCTGCTGCACTCTAAGGCAGAGTATTCATGAGTGCATTTTTCAACAGACACAACATGTCAGCGACGATCTCCATGAAAATAACTCGAGTAAAAACAGATCTGAAATTTACTGCTCTAGCGATCGTAAATCTGTCTGGGGGGGGAGGGGAGGGCGCAGACACGTCCCTCGCCGCCGCCTCCCGAACTCCATCAGAGGAACCCATTTCACATTTGAGTGTTTTAAAACCCTCCGCCTATTAATTCTCCCCCCCTAAAATAAGCACAATTCCGGACCAATGTGGAATGCGACGGGGTTCCCGGCCGCCAGACGTTCGGGAAACACTTTCACTAGCCGACTTTGAGGACACGGATTCCTCATTAATGAACCATTTGCATCTACGTGCACGCGCTCGCATCTGCGGTAGCGCCGACCGCGCACCCCTTTCAGCCCTTCCTCCGTCCGAAGCGTCCTCCGGCCCCGCCGTATCGCCTTTAATTAAATCCAATGTCGCGAAACACCATGCCCGCCTTAGCATTTCTCCCAGGACGGCTCCGCCATCAGTTCGTATCCGACTCACCGGTGGCTCAAAGCCTCTCCCTCGGCCCCTCGCGACACACCGACGCATCTCCTCGCTCGCGCCGGGCATCTAATTTGTAGCCGCCTGCTAGCTATCTGCGGCTAGTCCTGCCCGTCGGACACAAATAGCCCTTCATTTGTTCCGCCGCTTCCGCCCCACGAGTGAGATCCGACTTACCTTTGTCGTTCGCGGCCTGGCAGCCGTACAAATATATAGAAATAATAAGTCGGGGCGGCGAGAGTGTCGGACGAGATGAAATGTGACGCCCCGTGCAGACAGCCAGGCTTGCAGGAGCTCTTTTCCGGGCGCCTCGGGGCTTTGTTTTTTTTTTTTTTTTGTGCACGGTTGCTCTAGAGGCTGGTGTCTGTGAATGTTTGTGTGTGAGCGTACACGCACGCCCACGTGCACAAGCAATTTCTTTCACTCCATGCGAGTTCCCCCTTCCTCCCCTTTTGCAGCGGACAAGCATCTCTGAAGCGGCGAGGCAGCCCGTAATAGGCATCATGGTCGGTGCCAGCGGTCCCCGTGTGGCTCGGGGGCCAAGCGGAGTGCGACGGGCCGAGCGGGGTCGCGGGCGAATGTTTCGGAAAAAAAAAAAAAATGTACCCGACAACTGCTTGTTTCTTCCAGACCTCAGAAAGAACTTTGAGGAGGAGCCTCAGGGCAAAGAGGTGGCCTTGGACGAGGAAGTGCTACTGCGCTGCCACCCCCCGGAGGGAGTGCCACAAGCCGAGGTGAGATACGGGGACAAAAAGATATTTATAGGCTCTCACCTCGCATCCATTTACCCTTTCCTCGCCGGCGGAGCAAAGAGCAAGGAGGCGGTATTCATCTCCGCACCGTCTCTCCCAGAGGAACAGACGGCCCCACGGATAAAGTACACTTCTAATTATCATCTCTTATTGATTTATCGTCCCTCTTACATTTCTGAGACGCCATACATCACATCGTCTGCTTGCGTCACTCCGAATGGGCTCTGAGGCGTCACTCCCCGTTTGGCATCCCGAAAGGCCTGCCTATAATTAATGGGACTATTTGCCTCACTCCTCCGCTCTTTTCGCCCCCCGACCCCCTTTCCCGTGTATTTTATCTCGCGCCGACTCTTGTCGGTTTCCCGCTCCCTCTAAGAATCCCGATAGCGAGGAACCGAGGCCGGGCCGAGCTCTTCCGGTCCCTCCGGTCCGGGACGGGCCGATCTAATAACAACGAGGGAAAGTGGGGTGAACCGCTCAGGCGGTTTAGAGACCGCATACGTGCCGGCTAGTCAATCGCCGCCCGTCATTGTGGGGTACGAGCTGCAGAAAACGGAGGGGAATCGAGTAGCGGGAAAGAATAAAGGGCGTACAGGAAGAAGAAAAAAAAAAAAAAGAAGAAAGCTGCATAGGGCATTAACACCATCAATGGCGCTCTCTTCTCCGCGGGGCCTCGGGTCACGTTAGAGAGAGAATAAAATGATAAAAAAGAAAAATCAGCCAGTCTCAGGCTGAGGGAACGACGCAAAAAAAAAAAAAGGAAATCAAATAAAATCGTTTTTCGCTGTCATGCGAAGAGCAGGGAGTGTGTCGGGTTCGTGTGTCGGGCTGGATGACGGCCGCCGAGATTTCCAACAGCTACAGTTTACAAGCTGCCTCCGACGCACAAAAGGAGAGGAAATATTAAAATCAGTAGGGTGTATAAGTTAATTAAATCTGAGGTTGGGTGTCGCCGCAGCAAATGACACCAACTGTCTGTTGGAGTGCATCAAAAACATCCCAGATTCTCTTTTCCTAAAGCCAGTCGGCCGATCGTGTCGGTAGGTCGACGCGTTCCTGACCGCCGAAATACCCTTCCAGGTGGAGTGGCAGAGAAACGACGACGTGATCGACCCGAGGAGCGACCCCAATTACTTCGTCACCACAGACCATAATCTGCTCATCAAGAAAGCCCGGCTGGCCGACACGGGGAACTACACCTGCGTGGCCAAGAACATCGTCGCCCGCCGAAAGAGCACTTCGGCCACCGTGCTCGTCTACGGTAGGTGGAGCCCGACGTCCGGCGGGAGAACCCGCCGTCCGAGTCCTGCGAACATTCATTCTGGAGCTCTGCCTGCATGCGTCTCCAGCGTGTCCACTTTCCAAATGAGCGCCAGCATGTTGTCTTGCACGGCAGATTCCTGCAGCACTCTTCATTACGGACACTCCCGATGGAAACGACATTTGAGCTAACAGGGAAAGCCGGGAGCAAAGGAATTCCCATTTTGAGCTGTTGTTAGTTATCATTCCTACTGAGGTCGGGGCTCGATTTAAAAATTAGACTCATTAGATGAATTATTTCATGAAATATTCATTATTAATCTTAAAAATCCCCATTTATTGCCCCATCAGTCCACCACAAAGACCAGTAGAAGAGTGTGTCTCGTCCACATTACCTGTTTTTTCCCTTCATCCTCATTCAGCTGATGGATTTGTTTTGACATTGTCTTTCTGGAAGGCAGTTCGTAAATCTCGCCATTTGAATTAATCTGCTGCGTCTCTTGTAACCCCTGATCCTCTGCCATGGAGAAGAGTGCTTTCCGGTCCGCAGAAATCCATCTCGCCAGTGGATCGGCCCATTTTTCGAATGTGGACATTTTGTCTTTTGAGTGTCGACTGGCGATGCTCCGCTTGCTCGTATTAGCGTCGCTGTTATCTTCAGCAGCAAAGCTAACGTTACTGACCTGCGCGCTCATACAAAGCAAACATTACCGAACCCGCATGCTCGTACAAAGCTATCATCACCGACCCGTGTCCTCATTGAAAAGGCTAGCACGACTGGCCCGCTAGCTCATAAAAGCTAGCATTACTGTGTTGCTTGTTCATAGAAAGCTAAAATTAGCAATCTGCACGCTTGTACAAAGATAACATAACTAACCTGGGCGTTCCTACAAAGCTGACATTACTGATCCGCGCCTCTGTAAAACGCTAAAATTACCAACCTACAAGCTTATACCGAGCTAGCATTACTGACCCGAGTGCTCGTACCAAGCTAACATTACTGACCTGCACCTCCGTACGAAAGTTAAAATTATTGACTGCGAGCTTATACCGAGCTAGCATTACTGACCTGCGTGCTCGTACAAAGCTAACATTAGTGACCTGAAGGCTTGTACAAAATAAACATTACCTGCTTCAAAGCTAACATTACAAACACGCATGCTCATAAAATGCTAGCATTGCTATCCTTTAAGCTCATACAATGCTAACATCACCAACCTGCGCGGTCGTGCAAAGCTAACATTACCGACTTGTGTGCTGGCTCAAAGCTAATATTACCAACCCGCGTGCTCTGACATGTTTAGCGTTGAGATGCTAATGAAGGTGCTCATGTTACACCAACTCCTTTCCCGTGTAAAACGCAAAGAACAGCGTGTTTGTTAAGGATTCCTTCTGGAAGCTTCTTATATTTAATTTTCCTTTCAAGCCGTGGCGTCTCATCGTCCGTCGCGCCGTGCGTCGGTGTCATCTGTCCCGCTGGAACTCGCTCACCCAGAAACAAATTAAAGTGCAATTAAAATGTGTTGATCTTTATACGTTCTTTTTGGGTTGGGGAAATTAATCAGTGGAAATTAACGCGCTAAACTCCCAGCCCTAATTTACCGTAATTCTTTTCAGCAACATTTAATAAGATCAACAAATTACGAAAAAGATATTATTTATTGTCCAAAATAAATAATTTGACATCTAGTTTTATTCGTCGTCTTTTTTTAAGCCTTCGCTGATATTCGAGCAACATTTAGATGTCAAAGATGAGATATTTTGATTCAAGGACATTGTCAGATTTTATTAGATTTCAAAACAATTAAAATTTAGCATCAGAGGGGTGTCACTTTGTTAACGTGAGTGAAACTTTGGGAATCAGACCTCCGGAAACACACATCACGAATCCCAGTCAACTGCAGATCTGTGCGCATCAGTCCAAGGCTTGGAGGCTATTACAGATAGAACAAAACAGATCTGACATTTTACTTAAAAACACTGATCTACAAACATCACCGGACGAAATAGAAACGTCAGTCAGGCTCTAAACAACACACTGAATTTGACCTGACAGTGTAAAATCAGGAACTCGTACTCGAGATATGGTCGCGTATGTGTACTTCGATGGGTTTAAGAGCGTTCCTGGTAGCTCTTCGGACACATCTGGCAGTCAGCTGTCAACGGGCCGCCGTCGGACGGCTTCACCCGGGGAACTGAAACAAGAGTAAACAGTAAATCAATGTCAGGGGGTGCATTTTGGTGCAGTGACAGAGGGTGCATCATCTTAACCTTGATTCTTCAATTCACGGATCTAGAATGGAGAATTTGCAGCATGCAGAAAGTATTCAAAAACACAAGTCACCTGCGCGGAGGGTCACGGAACGCATTTGTCAAATTTGCTTTATTATACCCAATCGTTACTTTGGCACTTTCTAAATACATACTGTATCTACGCGTCTGCTGTGGCGCCACGGCGGCTTCGGAACCGATTCACGACGTCCGAATAGCTCTCAGGGTGTCGGATGAGTTCTGACTCGGAAATAAATAAACACATAAATGAATGAGAATGGAACGTTCATGACGGCGTACGAACTGATTCACTCTTTGTTCAAAAAGAATTTACAGTTGAATCCAGCCCGATGTTATGTTGTGTACGAATACCGCACTCTGTGTTCTCGCTTCCGACTCACAGCAAGGAGGTCCCTGGTTGGACGTCCTTTCAGCGTGAGGTTCTCCGCGTGTCTGCGTTGGGTTTCCTGCGTGTTTTTGAACCCGCAGCAGGTTCCCTGGAAGCTTCCAGCCCATTCCAGAGCCTCACTTCAGAATAAATGCGCCGATCGCCGAATCCTGACCCTCCTCACCCGTACAGCACTTTGTCAGGTGCTCTATAAATGCATTGATTATTCATTATTAATGTTTTTAATAGCTATGGAATTTATACGGTAGGACCCTTGAAACTAAAAAGCCTACGGTTAGACAGCGCTGCATTCAAAATGGTTAAATCCATACTGAATAAATATATATACAGTGATCCCTTAAGATGTGAATTTAATTTGTTCCAGAGGCGGGTTTTTTTCGTATCTTAAATGAAATTTCCCCATTTAAAATAACAGAAAACAAATAAATTCCTAACAAATGATTTGCAAAATAATTGCCACCGTGCTCATACTTCTCTATTATTTTGTATTCATTTCGATAGAAAGTATCTTCTTTCTGGCTTCACCACTTGTTCTCTTAAGGCCCGTGATGATAATTAAAAAAAAAAAAAAATACACAAAATAACCACAAAGATGAAAAATTTCAAATGTTGATTTTCGGACCGTGACATTTTTTTCATATTTCAAGGATAAAGTAAGCTAAATGACACTAAATGAATACACTGCAAATAATTACAAATGTAAAATGGCTTAAAAGTTTCTTAAGAAGTTAATTTGATGATATTGTAAAAGCCTCTGGAGGGAGCGTTTAGTTACTTTAGGCTATCAAACAACTCATTCATAATGAATAATAACACGCCGACAGGTTTCACAGACTCTAAATGAATTTTTTCTTTTACTTTTGAGTCGAGACGAGGAGCTTCAGACACACCTCTCCGCCTCTTTGTTACCATCCAAATAGGTTCACGTCATAGTCCTTGCCTCCTCAGCATATGAGGAGAGTCTAAAATGCTTGAAAAGAGGAAGCCGTAATGGAAATGTTTCGAGGACGCGTACGTTCGTCTCTGAAGCGTCCGGCCCTTTTAAATTTTGATTCATTTATTCGCTGCCGCGAAGGTTCTCGGTACGTGAAGGGGTCGCTTCGCCCGTTCCATTTTGCTTCCGATCGATCGATTTCACTCCCGCGAAATGGGCCGAAATGAACCGCGGGCTTTTCAAAAAAAAACATTTTTTCCCATCGTGCTGTGCGGGCGGAGAGCGTGACGTGCAGGAAGCGCCGCCGCCACCTTATTAATTAAGGCGAGTTTTCGCCGCTCCCTCGGCGTGCACGGCTAACGGAAGCCGAATCCACCGCCACCCCCCCCCACCCTCCGTCCCCGCATCCCTTCCCCCGTGTCCGTCCATCACGTGAGCAAGTCATAATAACCGCTGCTTTTGAAAGGGGTTCAACGGGGGGCCAGAAATGCGTTTTATCAAGGCCCCGGCTGGTGTGACTGCACTCTGTGCTAAGAGGTAATCAGGGGCTGTGCTGCCTGGCAATTTGCCTCGCCGTGGCGGGCAATCAATCGCACAGAGAGGGCAAGGAAATGATTCAGCCGCGACAACACGGGAGAGAGTTAGGTGGGGGGAAATTAGGGAGGGAGTATGTACGGAGGGAAGAGGAAAAAAAAAAAAAAAAGGACAGTCGCCGTTCGAGTCAATAAATCAGAAACGGCTGAATCGTTTAGGTTGAATCCAACTCGGGAGGCGCAGGAAGGAGCTGATTGCAATTAAATCATGATCAGCAGTGAACACCTGACACGATCAGACAATGCTCCGATCGGAGTTCCAGCAGCCCTGAATTTTCATTTTCTCAAATACAAAAGAGGAGTAAACGCTCGCGTTGTCTTTTGTAATCGGCGGCTGATGAACGGGACGTGTTTCGTCTGATGCGCGAGACGCTTACGGTCCGGATTCCCGATATTCGCCGCTGTTGTATTTCCCGTAGCGTGTTGGCATTTTGGAGGAACTGGGAGGTGTTTATTTGCGCATTTTGTTTTACTCTCGACGCGCCGCCAGCACTTCGCGCCACGCGGCGTCGTTCTCGAGAGCGAGGTCGAAGACCGCAAAGACTCGCGGCGGCTCCCGCTGAAACCGCTCGGTTTTCATCGCTTCACGAGAAGTGGCTCCCTCTCGCTCTCACTCTTCCATTAGCTCTCTCCGCTGCGCCCAACCCGAGCGTAGCGGCGGTTTCGCTATTATTCCAGTGCAACATATTTCTTGTCCTTAGCGCATGTCGGGTAATCCTGGCTGCTCTGTCCCCTCATCCATTCATCCATCCCTCGAACCCTCTCCCTCCCTCACCCCTCCATTCCCCGGCGACGGCGCGGCAGTCAACGGCGGCTGGTCCACGTGGACCACCTGGTCGTCTTGCAGTGCCGATTGTGGCCGAGGCTGGCAGAAGAGGAGTCGGAGCTGCACCAACCCCACGCCGCTAAACGGAGGCACGTCCTGCGAGGGGCAGAACGTCCAGAAAAGTGCCTGCGTGGCCACCTGTCCAGGTAACTCCCAGGCAACCTCTTGTCCTGCGGTGCTCGGCTTCCCGTGGTTTCCTTTTTGCATTTTTTTGCATCAAAAGGTCATCACTTCCTCTTTCTTTTGGCTTCCCCGCCCCCTCCCCTTTTTTTGCAGCTACTGGTCTTTACTTAGCCGTCACCGCTTCTGCTGTTTACTGCAATTAGGGCATTCGTGCGCCGCGGCGTCAGAGCCTGTTAGTCTGCACGCTTCGGCTGCGTCGCCAAAGTGATTCATTACCGGCCGACCTTTTTCAAAGATCTCTTCATCTTCCGCTTTTATATCACCGACGCGGTTCCAGCCAGTGTTAGACCGGCTCGCGCATTTGTTATTGTTTGCCGTTCGAGCCGCGCGGTAAATACGGGCGATGAAAAAAAGCTGAATAATGACGGCTTGAGCGCTACATTTTTAACGCCTCGAGCCACGTTTCATTCGCCCCGGCCGGGCCTCCTGCGTCAGAGCATCCAGAGGCGCCGTCCCCGGGATGCCGAGCAACGCGGATCGATCTCTGGAAGCCCGAGAGCTTCATTTGCGGCTCTGGCTCTCACAGGGAAAAACAGAGAAAGCCAGGGAGACAATAGAAAAGTGTGAGAGACGTACACGAGCGTACAAGCGATTGATGGTTGTTTTGCTGCCGGCGAAGCGGCCGGCGGACTCAGAAGAGGCGCTGCGGCCGAGCTGACTGCAGGAGAAATCTCCCACGGTAAATAGCAGGGAGGGGAAAGCCGACACCTCTGGCGTCGGCCTTTCGCCGCCCCTGAAACGCAGAGGTTATCAGGAATCGGGGTGTTGCTTTACAACAACTCCTCTGTAGAGACGTCGATGGATGTGGAGCGGGAGTGTGAGTAACACGGGGGGGAAGACGAGAAAACCGCAAAATAATGCAGATAGACGGATTTGGTGTGATTAGCTCCGGGGTAATGGAATACGAGGGGCCGCCCCGGGATGCTGGACGTTCCCCGGTCGCGGAGCACGAAGCCGACCTCCGAGCTTTAAGAGATTAGCTGCCGTCGTTGGTCCGAACCCACCCTTCCTCAATCATCCCCTTGTCCCTCAAGCAGACAGCGTGTAATAGCAACCCTGAGGATGCTCTGACAAATATCGCGGCGGCGGGAGGGAATGTCTGCCCCGTAGGTCTCGGCCTCCTTTCGGCCCCGGCTACCTGTCTCGGGCTGAACGTTTGATGCAAAATCAGCCGCAGCTGTTGGCATCCAAACCCCTCGGCACCCCAAGGCCAAAAGTCCACCGTGCCAGAGCCGGGGGGGGGTTGACGGGCTGTTGTTTCCAATCGCGAGTGGCACAGGGTGTGTGCGGATGGAGGGGGGGGGGTTCAGTTGTGTAATCACAAACACTGCTCTGAATTCCCCAAAGGTTAAAAAAAAAAAAAAACGTCTCGGCTCCGTCATTTTTCACCCGACAACCCACGACCCGACGGCGACAAAATCCATACAAACCCCCGACCCGGATCTTTGGAAACACACGGCAGAGGCGGCTGACGTGCAGCCGGCCTTGCCAAAAAAAAAAAAACGCCGTGCGTGTTCGATAAGAGCTTTAATTATCAGTCTTCGGGGCTAATCCACGAGATGCACTTTCAAAGAATGAGCCCGCAGGCGAACGCGAAACGCGGGGAGCCCTAATGTTGCAGATACACATCATTTTACTCGAGATGCGTTTCTTTGTTCGCAAGCAGTGTCCTTTTTTTTTCTTTACGCCGCTTTTGTACTCTAGCTGCATGTATTTATTCATCATAACTTCAATGCTTGTGTTGTCCCGATAATCAACCGTTGAGATATTTAATTATAAGCGTTGCTGCATATTTAACGTATGGAGCCGGGGCCTCTGATACGGGTTACGTTAAAAGTTTTTTTTTTTTGTTTGTTTTGTTTTTTTTCTGCTTGGCTATGCTTTGAGCTTCTTTCCGTTTGGTCTAAAGGCACATCAGTCGCCGCTCAGATTCGCCGCACCCTTCCCTCAGGTATAAAGAGGTTCTGTCAACTGCATGAGTGATTGTTGTCGAGTCCGATTTTATTCATACGACACCAAATCACAACAAAAGCGTCTGATGGCGCTTTCCGCTTTCTCAACCGCTCTGCTTAAAATGATCTGCAGAAAGCGAGCATTCCTCCCCTCAGGGGACGGCGGCGAGGAAACGCCGTCTTTTAGAAGAGGTAGAAACCTCGGACGGATCCCGGCTCGATGCGGGGCGGCCTTCTGCCTCGACCAGGGTGACGGAGAGAGGGGGCGCAAATGATCTCACGCTGATAATACCGGTTTACATGGCAGTAGCTAAAATAGTAGCTTAAATATTCATATAAGAAACGGTGAAGGAAATGTGAGCCTATGGCAGACATAGGCTTTCAAATGAAATGTTACTTTACTGATTTGAAGAATGTGCAATCTTTTTCTTTATTTTTTTTTTGTGTAAAAAAAAAAAAAATGAAGAAAAAGATTGTTGTAGGTTACAGATGGAAAACATGTAACATTGAATATGTTAAAAATTAAAATGCTAAATTTAAAGGAAAATAAAAAGGAAGGACAAGTGAGGAGTACAGATCCAAGTCAAGGCAACATACGGATCCTTGAGTGAATTAGATCAAATATTTAGATTTTTTTCCCGAAATCATGCATTCATTATCTTTTAGCTTTGCGTTTCTCAAAAAAAAGAAGAAAAAAAAATGGTTTTAAGCCTGTTCTTAAACAACGAAGGATGTTCATCCGTTCCAAACCGGTAACATATAGAAACTAATATGTGTATTTCCTGTGAAAATAGCTGTTTTTCTTTCAGTCACGCGTTTGATGCGGGCCCGAACCCGAGAGCCCACGCCGTCGCCAGCAGCCGGCGCGGCAACAGAACTCCACGCGAAAAAAAAAAAGTGAATTACCAGAAAGCGTTAAGCTAGAGAGGCTTTTCTGTGTTTTGGTTTGAGGCTCCAAAGTGCTTAATGAGAGTTGGCGGAGGCCGGCGTGGCAAATCAGATGGGCTCCATACTGGGAGAGGCACAGGAGGAGGAGGAGGAGGAGGAGGAGGGTAAAGCCTTGGGCACAAAGCACAACAGATCAGCACTGGAGGCTCCGAGCAGCCAAATATGCAAGAGCTTATCTCTGTCTCTCTTCTCTCCGTTAGTCTGCTCCTCTTCCTTTATCTTCACCTCATCATATTCCACTGAAATGTACACTTCTCAAGCCGCCCCTCCGTTTCTTATTGACTTGTTGCTCGGAATCGGTCGTTTTTCTCGCGGTGGAAGCCGCCGCCGCCGCCACAGCCGGCCTATTGCGGCTCGTCGCCAGTTCCGGAAGGGCGATTGGGACACCTGCCCCGGCCGCTAACGAACCCGACCGACGCCAAATCGTTCCCGACCCGTGTGAATTATTCAAATATCAAGCCGGTTGCCTCGGGCTCGGAAATAAGGTCATCGTGGAGAATAAGTCGAGGCGACCGTCGATAAGGACGAGGACAACATCGGTCGCACGTGCGCGTTTCCGTCGCCCGTTTGCGTGCGCGCTTGAACTAACATGGCTCCGTTCGCTTCTGGCCGCGTCCGAAAAATTCCGGCTTTCATATTAATAAAGCGATTTAGCGGCGCGGAGCAGAGTGAAGTTCGATTAACCTCCCGTTGCATCAGCCGCTCTGCGACGGGGTCGGGAGGGGCGCACGTGCGCGGACAGGAAGCGGCGTGGCCGACCCGCTGCGCTCGGTTGTGGGTGTCTATCTCCCGGCGGTTCGCCATGAGGACACGGATGTCGTCGCTCCGAATTGTGAAGCTTCAAAAAGTCCCCCCCGCTGACCGCTAAAGAATAGTCGGGTTCCTTTTGCTCTTCTCCTTGACAACACGTCCAAACGGGGGACTTGCCACTGGGCCATTGTATTACCGTCCCTCCTGTCCGACCCGCCTGACCTCAAACCCGCGGTGTTTTGTGATTGAAAATCAGTCGCCCAGACTTATATTATTCTTTTTTACAATGTTTTGATAAGGAGTCCCTGCGCCGTCAATGACAACGACAAGGAAAAATTGCGCGGGCCGTCCCGGCGCTCTTTTGTTCCGTGCAGAAGCCGACGCCCGGCTACATTCGCGGCGTCTTCGTCATTTCCCTCGCTTCTTCCTGGGGTCACAGCGCCGGTGTCTCACCTGCGCTCTCCTTAGCGGCGCCCTCCCCCGGGTCTTGCGCGGCCATTAGTCTTTCTGTGAAGCTGTGAAAAAAGAAGCAGGATGTCATCATCTCATCGGGGCAGATGTTTATCCAGTCTTTTTGTTTCTTTTTTCCAAAGGGGGGCGAGGATAAACCGAGGGGCGACATAATGCATTCATTAGGATGGAACTCACATTTCAATCAGTCATTCCCGGCCCGGATAATCAGCCCACTGGCCCACGGATGAGTCCACTCAATGCCAAACAAGGGCAATTATATGATCAGTTCTGCTCTCTCTGCCAGATGGATCCGACTGCGGAAAACGTGCTGCGTCAGCATCCCAGCTCACACACACACACACACACACACAAGTGCGTTCACCAGCGATCATTTATGGAGACGTGGACAGTCCTGCAACAAGCAACATGGTCCCGGCTGTTGTTTTTTTTCTTTTTTCCTTCCTTGACCGGCTAAACAACGAGAGCTCCTCCTCCGCCGCGAGGCCCGGCGGCGCTCTTGCGCTTTTTGTTTGAACAACCGAAAGCTCACGACGTGCGGCGGGTGAGACCCGGTCCTCCGGGGGGCCGTGCTCCGTGCACACTACTTTATTAGTAGGATTAATTAGCGTTAAGGTTTCCTCGCCCTCAGGTCAGCCAGGAGAAGGGTTATGGTCTGTGTGTGTGTGTGTGTGTGTGTGTGTGTGTGTGTGTGTGTGGTTGGCCGAGGTAATTCCCTTCTGGTCGCCTTCCACACTTACATTTGGGAGAGGAAAAGAGCAAGACAGTGATTTTTTTTTTCTTTTCCCCCCACGAGAGCTCATTACTGCTCTTTTCCCATTAGCCTGATGGTAACCTTCCCCAGGCGCTGTGTCACTCTGAAAATGACTCGGAGCAACGCCGTCCCTCAGGCCGCCTCGCCGCAGCACTCCCACCTTTGCAAACGCCCTCCCGTTCTCGGTTTGTTCCGCCCAACAAAATTATCTTCTTATTAGTATTTTTTTTTTCATGCCGATCGCCGTGCCATTTTCATTTGTGCCGCCTGATGGAGTCAGATGTTGTTTACGCGACAACCCGGTCGTCTGGTGACGCTTTCCTCGTAGAGCAGATCTGGACCGCCGCAAGATGGACCCACAAAAACCAAACATTTCCACCACACAGCTGCTTTCGGATCCCAGCTAAATATGGGTGGCCTTCTGCCTCGACCGGTCGGAGAGAGAGAGAGAACAATAGTCAATAGAGACAAAATATCTCGTGCTAATAATAACAGTAGTGCTAACAGTTGCATGCTAATAGCCGGCACGATACAATAATAGCTTCGATATTATAGGAATAATGATTAATAATGGTTAACAGGGTCAGCTGTTATTCAACCTTTGTGCAATAGGGCTGATATTTAAAGAATTTTCCAAAAACTTCTGTCTCTCATTGCATGGATAAATATTTGATGATGACCGATAATAGCTAATATTGACAGTGGTGCTAACAGTTACATGCTAATAGTTTTAATATTCATTGAAGAACAATGGCATATGCCCATTGCGTCCACCCAATTGCCCCGATTGCCCCATCAACATTTATTTTTCTGCTGGCCTCCATGGAGATTTCTTTGACTTTGACCCTGCCTGGCGACAAAAAACAGCTGAAATTTGATTGGTTAAATGCTCTACGTCCAGTGAAAATACATGTCTGGAAGCAGCAAAGTCAGGGAAAAAGCGATCAAAAGAAGCGGACAGGCCATTTGGAATTATCTAATCAGATTTGAGATTCAAAATATAATAAAGATTCAATTTTAATTAAATTCATTCTGTGATACAGATTTTTTTTAGGCCAGCAGAGAAGGCCTAGCAGGCCCTGACCGCCCACCACTGAGGTAACGTCAAAGGTAGAACAAACCGGGGCTCTTTGTGTGTCCACATATTTTTACAACATTTTTACAACATAAACCGCAGAATAAATATACCGGTCGCCAGAATCCGATTTTATCTAACAGCTTAAATTAGTCGTGTGCGCCCTCTCACAGCCCTCATCAGCGGGGTTTCCTGGAGCTGCATTTAATTTACATTCTGGTAATAAAACAAAGCGAAGAAGGAATCAAAAATGGAAAAAAAAAAAATACAGCTTTCCTCAGCACTTTTAACATGCTTTGTTTTGTTTTGTTTTTTTCTCCATTTGCATCTGCCCGGCTTTTGAGAGCACGCATGTGGATTTGCATGTCTTTTATAACGCTCCCCCCACCTTGTTTACATCTGTGAGCGCGTATTTGTGCCGCACACCATCGGAAGTTCCGATCATTTGCTCACGCATCACATGCAAATATGCTGCTGCAAGGGAGTTTAGTATCTGAACTTCACTACGCTTGGATTTCAGCTCAATCCATGTCGTGTCTCTGGACTTTGTTTTATAGAAATGATTCAATAGTTTCAATCAAGTTAGTCTTAGAACTGGCTGGGTCTGTTTTTTTTTTGTTGTGTTGCGCAAGTGTGTGAGTGTCTCACCTTATCAAATGTGCATTTGCAGTAGATGGAGGCTGGAGTGAATGGAGTAAGTGGTCGGCGTGCGGCGCCGACTGCTCGATGTGGCGGACCCGGGAGTGCACCCAGCCCTCGCCCGGCACCGGGGGCAAACAGTGCCAGGGCACCGACCTCCAGTCTCTCAACTGCACCAGCGAGCAGTGCCCGCAAAGTGAGTTATCACGCTCTTTATTTGAAAACCTTTAAAATTAAATGTTACTTTATTGGTATATTTGATTGCAAGAAGTGGGTCGAAAAAACTGTGCATTTGATTTTTTTTTTTTTTTGTCTGTTGAAAAAAAAAAAAAAAAAAAAGATCGGTGTACAATACGTGGAAAATATGCTTGTTTTGCTTTAAATATGTGAGCTATATAATGTAAATAAATACATTAATATATATATAAATAAATGAAATAAATAATGTGAAATTTATATGAAAAGACTAAAATGCTAAATATATTACAAAATAAAAGGGAAGGACTCCTGAGGAATACAGATCCAAGCCAATGCAATATGTGGCTCCATGAGTGAATTCAGTCAAATATTTAGATATTTTTCCAGAAATCGTGTATTCGTACATTCGTTATCTTTACCACGTGTTGGCGAGGGTTCACCCTGGGTTGGTCAATCTCAAGGTCTGGATTGGTCAATCCCAAGGTCGATCACAATCATATATAAACATGTAACCATTCACCCGCTTATTTACACACCATATGGAGAAAAACATTCACTCTTTCATTCACGTCATCTAGAGGTGAAACACCCCCTTCCATTCACTCATCTGGGTAATTTAGGGTCTCCAATGAACCTCCTTCAAGCGGAGATCCCACAGGGTGAACGTGCACCACTGTCCCGCCCATTCCCAGAAATATTCGATTTAATTTTATTTTTTTCCATAAACGCGATGTCATAATTTTTAATACGTTGATAAAAAAATTAATACAGATGTTAACTAAAGCGTAATAAAATCCTCATCCCCGCCCCTGAAATTAATCAGTTCTTATTTGCCCTCTGCTCCTTTCCTAAAGTCACTTTTAATGAAAATCTGAACGGCGGTTTGTGTAGAATAATATCGATGGCCTCCTTTTCTTCAAGAAACCTCGGCAAAGTTACGACGTCGGAAAGGAGGGGCGGCTCGACGGGAATGTCAGTCATCTGCTCGGTGAACGCGTCTGGCAGCAGAGAGCTGTCTAATCACCCGACAGGAATCAGACGGCGCGGCGGTTATGGTAGCCATGGCGACGCTAACAGCTTAAGGCCAAAACACACCGGCAGAATAGAGCACCCCTCCCCATTATTTCCACTGTACAAAAGCTCACCGTCGGCGAGACACTCATCACAGGAGCGCATCACGCCGCCACCATCCAATTTTTGAAGGATGAAAAGGCGCATTCATTTCCACAGAAAGGTCTCTTTCGCCCTCCGAGCCCGGAGCCGCCGCGGCATCTGTCGTTTGCATGCTGCGCAATTATGTTTGGGTTTTTTTTTTTTTTTGTGATATTATTTAATTTTTTTAATACCACCCCCTCAACCTGAGAGCACTTTACCTTTTGAACACGAAGCGAGTCGGATCGCACGCTAAATGAAATGCGTCATCGTACGGCACGGAAGTTCCTAGGTGTCGCAGACGCAAAGAAGATTGCCTTCCGTGCGTTGTGATCGTGTGAAATATAACAATAATAATAATAATAATAAGTGTGTCTGCAGACCGCTCCTGGCCTGTCCCCGTGCGTTCGACCTTTAAGGCGCTCAGATATAATTAGCAACAAAAAAATAATAAAAACGCAAAAACAAACAAAAAAAAAACAGAGCCTTTTCATCTGTTGCTGAAATGCTCGCCGGCTTATTAATAGAGCTGAGAATTTTTCCTCTTCTGATTAAACCGCAATCTGCCCGGTAACACACCCGCATGCTGTGAAAACACACTGTTTTGACGTCGTTTGCTACTGCCATACCTTGACGCAGGAGATTAATTGGCTCGGCGACCGAGCTCAATTTGTTCGTATGTCGAATTAAAATTGAATTGAAACATGTTTTTAAGAAGAAAAATGTCCCTTATAAATGATAGAGATAATGATATTGCATAATAAAAGCAAACCGTAAAGGAATAAACTGTAGTGTGTCTGTACCATAAAGATCGGAGGTTGGGGGAGTTTTGTATCGCTTAACTCGACTTAGTGGCTCCTCACTTAATGCTGAAAGGTAACTTGCACACTTTGCTGCACTTTATGGCTAAACTTCACAGAGTGACAGAGTGAACGCCACTCTTCTTTTTGAAATGACCAAACCGTCTTGACGTTGCCGCCGTCGGCCGCACTGAATCCCCGTAAATGCAAATTCCTCCTCGCAGATGATGCTCTCAGTCACGGTATTTCACCGCAGGCACATGTCACGCGTGTTTTTTTTTTTTAAATTTTGGCGTGACTTTTTATAAACACCACTCTACGGTCAAACGCTCGTCCAGGGCTCTCACGACTCAGATCTCAGCTCGAAGCGAAAATAAATCCACCGAGCCGCGGCTCTATCTCGGAAAACCTGCAAGTTGTTGCGAGGTACCACTGTATTTTTCTGTAAAATTAGAAAGAAAGCGCTGTACCGCCGCCCCCCCCCCCCCCCGTGTGAGCCATTAACAGAGCATGAAGGTATTGTCGAGATTAGACGGCGCGGAGCTCCTGAGTGGAAAGCAGCACCGCGGGGCCCGGCGCTGACCAGATGGAAATGATGGGAGAGCTCAGTCACTCCCTGCAGATATCAAAGAAGGCAGGGAGCTGCAGTCGCCCATCCAGAAATGATGGCTCTCGTGGTGGCGACTCCTGCAAGGATTGTCATAAATAGCGTGTGTCTGAACAATTTCCTCGGTAAACACTGACTTATAATAGGATCCAGCCGGCACGGGAGAGTTAATTAATAACCCCGAAGAATGAATTTTGCAGCCATCGACATGGGCGTGAGTGACGCGCGGGGGCAGAGCGGGTCGCGGAACAACCGTGCGGCCGCGGATTGGCGGGCGCTCGCAGCGCGTCCGGGGTTTTGCACGGGCGCGGGTTCGTCGGCCGAAAGCCGATAGCTGGCCGTTGCGGCGAAGCAGGAAGATCAGTCAGCCCATCATCAAAGGTCAGCTGGCTCTCCCCAAAGAGAGGCAAGATATTTACACAAAGATGCCAGTCAGTGTTCTTCATGAACACACACACACACACTTACACACACACAAACAGACAGGCTCTCGGTATTTGCAGAGACAGTGCAAAGCCGAGCCTCTGAAGAATGCCTTTTCCCAATCTGTTCCCAGCAGATGTATTTCCATAGACAATTGCCCTGTGAAGTATTATAATAAGGAAAATAGCAAGATGGTTTTTGCTTGTCAGCAGCTGCCGTACTTCAACTGTGTCTGCCGGCTATTAGCTAAAACGGAAAATGTCCGTCCAAAAACAAAAGGCCCCCCTTCTCTTTCAGTGTAATCCAACAATAAGACCGCAGAATGAGCTGTATTTATGCCTCGACAAAGGATGTTCGCCGTCTCAGGACCTCACAAACACCCCTTATCTTCCTCATTAAGCCAGAAATGGCACACGTTAAACGAGGTATTGTCTTTGTCTAGTGTCGCACGTGCCCGCCCGTGCGCGCGTGTGCGTGTGTGTGTGTGTGTGTGCGTGTGTGTGAGAATCAATCTGCCGCAGTTAGCTTTGTTTCCGCATCCCACCAAACACGGCGGATCTGAGCCCGGCGGGATCTATTTCATAAAGCGCGGCCCGAGACGAAAAGCCCCGGTAAAGGAAAATCCGTGCGGGGAAGAGATAAACGCGTTGGCGGTTTGCCACGGCCGAAATGGCAGCCAGGTGGTCGAGGGCGCGGGGAGGATGAAGCGGAGGAGACAGTCTTGGTATTTTCAAACGCGGGACAGCAGGGCAGCATAAAAACAATGATTTGACCTCATTTGTGGAACGCGTGCAATCAAGGGGAATTTGCGAACGCGCGAAGACGGCGGGAAAGGGGAAGAGGCGGCGCGGCGGAAGCTTCCCGCTTCGGCGCGGGGTCAGAAAGCGGATGAGAGATGGTTAAACATTTATTTCGCCTTATATTTCACCGGGACCGGCTGAGGGATGGGATGACTGTATTGTGGAGATAGTAATGGTCACGTTCACTTTGAGAGTTTTAGTAGCCATATATCCCTGACCTTAAGAACTCCGGTGTTATTCATCTTCGGCCGAGTGACTCGGATTGGCCATGGGATGAAATATGTTCAGAGGAGCCGTGATAAATAGCTGGAGGAAAGGCGCAAGAGGCTGCAGAGCTTTTATTTATCAATGCAGGAAGCAGTCGAGGCGAGGGGAGACACAGGGAGGGCTAACAGGTGTGGACATTGCGCCGACCGCCGATGCCACCAGAGTCCGAACCTCAACCCGAGCCGGGGATATTGCCTCGGAGAAGACGAATTATAAGCCCGTCTCCGGGCAGACGGCGATCCCTAACCGCCCCCCCCCCCCCACGCCCCGGAGCAAGTCTGAGAAGCCGAAACTAAAAAGAGCAGAGGTGGGCCCGGGTTCTGACCGGTGGAAAAAAAAAAAAAAAAACAGAGGAGAAAGCAGATGGGCATCAATCATACGAGAGGTCACACGCGGGCTGAATCAAAAAGTTTTATGCCAGCAATCGCATCGAGCAGGGAATGAATGATGGAGTGACGGGCGAGGGAGGCGAGGAGGGGTCGGATCCGTTAGTGTCGGAATAAAAAAAAAAAAAAAAAAGAAAAGGGAGGTGAACGTGCATCGGTAAAGTAAAGCCCGTCCAATTATAAAGCCCGATTAGCCGCGTCAATTCACTTATCGGTCCGTGAGGAACGGCGGCGAGGCGGCGGGATCGTTTCCCCGGCGACGCCTGGCGGGTCAGATAAAATTTCGCTCCCGCCGATGCTCCGATAAGCCATCGGAGATTATAGATGGAATCGAGAGGGGGGAAGAAAGGGAGAGACTCGGCTGATTGACTCGGGGGTATTGTGTCGGTTCGGGAACGGTGTGTGTGTGTGTGTGTGCGAGGGCACGCGGAGTGCAAAGATACCGGATCTTTGCAAACCAAGGTTAGCTGGGTGCCTTTGGTTTGCCCCGGGAATAGAAAGGGCGAACGGCACACCTAAAACCGTGTTTGTCCAATAAGCAGAGCCCCGTCCGCCACGTCCGGACCGCGCGTCTCCCGGGAGACGGCGGCCGCAGAAGACCGAGTATCACAGCTACGTCTGCCCTTTGACTCCAGAAGACAATTGGATTTTTGGAGTTCGGACGGAAGGGCCGGCCGCAGCCTTTTGTTTTTGCGGCTCGGTGTAAAAAGGGGCAGGGTTTCGGGTCCGGTTAAATCACTCTCCCGAGGCGAAGATGGAGTGAGTAACACACTCGGAATTGTTTCCGCACACGCATCTTCGGGGCGGGGCGACGGCGTCGACGCGCCGCTCGTTCGCGATTGATCACATGTCAAGTGAATCGGCGATCTACAAGGGGCCGGCGGAAAACACGCCCGCATAAAACGCATCTGCTTAAGGTATCCGATTGCGCAAACATAATCATCCACGGAATAGATTGGGCCGTTTCTCGTAAAGACGCGTGTGTGTCGGGCCTGCTCTTCCACAGAAATTGATTTTCGAGGCACGGGGGGGGGAGATGAATCGAGAGGCGGAAGCAAAAGCCGGCCGTATTATCCATATGGCACGCGCTCTTGGACGCGGCATCACAACGCGCTTCGGAAATCACATTAAAAACGACAGCTAATCGTGCCAATCTCCGCTCGCAGATTTAGTAACACCAATTAAAACTTGTCAAAGTGGTGCCTCCGCGGCCGAGCCGCCGCTCCTTCTCGGTTCCAGCCAGTAGGATCAGGCAATGGGAAAATCACAGTCTGGGCGCTTTTCATCCAAATATGTTCAATCCAACGCTAATCTGGCTGATTTTGACGCAGAATTCTAGGCGTGGGTAGCGGTTCGGGATGAAGGTCCCTGGTTGGATCCCCACCGGGGGCCTTTCTGCGATGAGTCCGCTTGCGGACGTCCAAAAACATGCATCATCAGAGACCCACCCATAGGAATGAGAGAGTGAACGGTCGGACACCTCTATAAGGGGCTCTGTGATTGGTCGGGGGGTTGCGGGACAGACAATGAATGAATGAATTCATTCGTTCTCGGCATGTTGTCGCTGCTACCTGCTGAAAAGCCATCGGACATGGCATCGGTGAGTCCCTCTCTTTGCATTCGCCGTCTAATTCCATCCGTCGATTCCCCACACGCCAGCGTTCAGCACTTTTAACCTTTGTCGCTGTTCCTCATCCCTCAAAGCTGCATGGCTAAATGTGTCCCCCTTCTTGGCGGCGTTCGCTTGACAGCGCTACACCCCCACGGCTCGCTGGGACAATGCCCTCCACAAAGGCCCGAGGAGCATCCTCCACCTCCGCCGCTAAATTCCTCCAGCTGCAGGGAGACAGCCGTGGCAAATCCCATTCTCCTGCAAACAACTCACACGTACACACAAACGCACAAATGCACTGATGTTTGTCTGAGCTCAGCTGTCATCTTCGTACTTCACTTCCGGGAGAGAGATTTCCACATGCTTTTAAGAGCGAAAAAACACAACCTATAAGAGCTGCTCGAATTTTAGAAGCAAATCCACTGTCTCTCTTGGGGCCATTGTGCACTTGTAGAGAAGAGAAAGACAGCAGAGGAGGAACACACTGGCATAATAAATATTTATCCATCCAATGAATGACAGGAGTATTTGGAAACCGTTTCAAAAATCAGCTCCACCGTTAAAAAAAGTTTGAATAAAAGCCAACCCTGTTAACCTTTTCCAATCTGCTGCACTGGTCTCACCAGGCGTTCACCACTTGTATTTCTTTCAGGAATATTAACACTATTCTCGTATAGCGTCCGCTACTAGCATATAACTGTTGGCACTAGTCTCACGATTAGCGTGAGATCAATCGTCTTATGTGTTTCTCACACTCTTGCTTTCTATCCACTTCTTGCTGGCTCTCAATTTCTACCCCGGCCGGCCGTGGTTAGACGTCCGCCCCGCGTTGCGCCCGCTAAAAGCTGGTGTTTCCTCGCCGCTGTCGCCGAGTGCTCGCCGCAGGGGGAACGTTGGCTTCCCGGAGATCATTTTAACAATCCCGATCCGGACCTGCTGGAAAGTGTCTTAATTTTTCATCGTATAAGTAAAACACAGGTCTTCATAATCGAGGTGTTTATCCGTTTTTCGCTAACCGAGGCTCTGAAACCGCCTCCTTGCGTCGCACCGTTCGGCCCATCCCGCATTTTTCGTGTCCTAACGTCCCTCCTTGCTGTTCCCCTTGCAGCCGTGAGCGGTGCGGAGGACGTGGCGCTCTACGTGGGCATGGTGGCGGTCGCCCTCTGCCTGACTCTGCTGCTCATCGTGGTGGTCTTGGTCTACCGGCGCAAGAAGGAGGGCCTGGATGCTGATGTGGCCGACTCCTCCATCCTCACGACTGGCTTCCAGCCCATGGGCATCAAGCCCAGCAAGCCAGGTGTGTGGGCACCGCGGCAGCGCAGACCCCCCACCCACAGCAGTAGGACACTGTTCTTTGTTCTACCCCCCCGACACCCCACCCGTCTGTGCATCCGTCGCTCTGTCAGTCTGCCCGCTGTGACGCCACAGCACTCATTCATATGTGCCGCGACTCCCGTGTCGGCGGTTGTAGAGGTGAATGTGTCGACAACGGCTTGAAGTCGGAGAAAGATGCGCGTGTGTGTGCAAACTGTTTCTTAGCTCTGCCTGACACATTATATTCTGCCACAACCTCATTGTGTGGAAATGTACCCACTCTGTTTACTGCCCGTGTGGAGCCTCTGAGGTTTACTAGCGAGTAATAGAAATACAACTGTCTGAGTTGGATGGAGATGGGGAACCGGGTTGTTTGTGATTCACAGTGAGGAAGAAGAGAAAAAAAAAAAGCTTTTGTACATTCTGGGTGCTAAGCTGCATCTGAGTTCTGTTTGGAATTGATTGTGCGCTTGCTAAAGAGTGAGACAGAGATAGAGCGAGAGAGGGGAGGGGAATTGACTGGCTTTGGATTGAATTTGTGTTTGTGTTTTGTTGTGAATGCGTTTGTGTGTGTGTGTGAGTGTGAATGTTTTCAGCACCATGTGTCTTTCTTGTGTTTGTGTCAATGTGTTTGTGTTTTGACAGCTTTACAGAGTGTGGGGTCTGTCTATGTGATGTATGACCACCCCCCTCCACACACACACACACACACACACACACACACACACACACACACATACATACACACAAACACACACACACACCACCCATTGTTTCTGTCTGTTCTTTTCTTTTTTTTTTTTTTATTATTTCCACAGAGAATTCTCATTTGCTTACCATCCAGCCCGACCTGACCACGACCACCACCAGCTACCAGGGCACCCTGCGCTCTCGCCACGACACCGCCGGGAAGTTTTCCATGACCAACGGGCCTCTGCTGGACCCGCTCCCCAACGGCTCGCACACGCTGCACAACGGCAAGCTCAACCCCGACCCCGCCGAGTTCGTGAGCCGGCTGTCCACCCAGAGCTACTTCAAAACGCTTCCCCGCGATGTAGCCAACACCTCCTACGGCACCTTCAACTTCCTCGGCGGGAGGCTGACCATTCCCAACACAGGTGAGCGCTTCCCGGGTGCCGCTGATCCAGATTGTTTTGCAACACGCTGTTTTCTCCTGATTCCACCGGACAGGCGAGCGCGTCCCCGTTTTAAGGTTCGTCGAGTCCGGAGGTGTGTGGCAGGCGACCCGCGGACGGGAGGTCAAGGATCGCACTCGCGGGACTTTGTCGACAACACGCTGGTCCCGCGCGGAATGCTACAGTAGCTTAAACCGCGCAGGCCGACATCGTCCTCGGAGGCAATATTGTTTCGTCTAAAATATTTATTTCGCAGTTGCACGGCGGTTAGCACCTCTGCCTCTTGCTTCAGTATCAAGATTCCTTGTTTGATTCCAACGGGGACGTGCAGGCTCCATGTTTAGATACAATAAGATTATATTTAACTTTATTGTCGTTACACACGTACGAGCAGAGGGCAATGAAATGCAGTTAAGCGTCTAAGCAGAAGTGCAAAAAAGCAGCAGGTGCAGATGAAATGAATAAATTAACAGTGTGTGCATGGTATCTTATGTTCACAAGTGATTTACAGACTTGGAACTATGAACATATTGCACAGATGGATATGCGCATTCAGCCTAGTAGACCCTAGACAGGAATTTACAAGTACAAATTAGTTATGCGAAACGAAAATGCAGTTGAAATGGACATAAAAATATTTCATAAATAAATATGGACAGTGGCTGCCTAAGACAGAGGTCGGCAACTTTTACCACTCAAAGAGCCATTTGGACCCGTTTCCCCACAGTGAAGAAAACAGCGGGAGCCACTGGTTTTAAAATGAAATTTAAAATGAATTAACATGGCATATAAAGTTGGTTTTTTTTGTTTGTTTTTGCCTTTGCGCTATGTACAAACAAAATATATGTTGCATTTTTTAAATCGATGAACAACTCCAGAGAAAACAAAATTACATTTCTGCTGGTGAAAAAACATTTTGAACTACGAAAAAAAAGATGTTGGGTTGAAGGTTACTTTTAAGCGAAATACTCGATGTCTATTTGAGTCGTCCTTGCATTTATGAAAAAAAGCCAAACTTAAATTATCCACCGGCAGTCCTCTCTGTGTGCGCTGTCATCCTTTTACTGCAGAAAGAGCGACAAAAATATTTTATTTAGATGTTACCAGATAATCTTCAAATTTAAAATGACATTGTAAAAAAGAAAAAACTAAAATAAAATACATTTAATAAAGTACTTGTTAATTTTTTTTCGGAAGCAACAGGGAGCCGCATCAGAGGGCTCAAGGAGCCGAACCCTGGACTAGGGTTACTTTATGAGTGTGTCTTTATGATTGTGTGTGTAGTGTGTGGCGGGCCGTGCATTTCACACCCAGGCCTTCAGAAGTGCTCCATTCATCCCCTCAATAACTGTTATATGGCTAAAAAACTGTCAGTCCTTTTGAGAATTCCCTTTTGTTCTTCACCTTTTTGTTGTGGAGCTGTGTTTCTAGATCCAAGTTCTAGATCCACTCTGGTTTCCCCCCAGGAAAGTTTTGCACAAACTATAATTGTGTTCATGCAGCTCGCTACAGATGCAGCCCGCTCGCTCTGGCTAGTACGCTCTCTGACGATCCAGTCAAAAGCGTGTGACACGCTGATGTTAGCGTAGCCTTCTGGAAGGCCTTGGTGTCACAACTCAAAATCTGATTAGTCGAAGCAACAGTTTCATCGACATTTATTTATCGCCAGAGCACCCGTGAACTGGATTCTGCTGGCCCCCAAGGAGATTTCTTTGACTTTGACCCTGCCTGGCAACAAATAACAACTGAAATTTGATTGGTTAAATGGTCTTTGTTCAATGAAAATACATGTCTAGAAAGCAGCACAGTCAGGGAAAAAGCTCTGAAAGGAAGCGGACAGACCATTTGGAATTATTCAATCAGATTTGAGATTCAAAATATAGTTAAGATTCAATTGTAATTGAAATTAGTCTGTGATTCACATTTTTTTAGGCCAGCAGAGAAGGCCTTGCGGGCCCTGACGGCCCACCACTGGTGCGTAATGGCGTGTGTGTGCAGGGTCCTGGCTTGCATTTTCCTTCCGTGTGTGCATGGGTTTCCTCAGGGGTTCTCCGTGTTCCTGCCACAGTCCAAAAACATGCAGGAGGCTTAAATTGTCCAGATGTGTGAATGGTGGAGTGAATGGTTGCATTTCTCCTTATGACGTGTGAATGAGTGAGTGAACTGTTAAAAATTCTTTTTGTCCAATTGTGATCGAATGTTTCATGTGTAAACTCCAAAAAGGGTATAGAAGGTCATTTTGTTGGAAAAGCGGAACAGGATTTTTTTTTCTTACATCATAAAGGTTCGGTGATTTAACTAAAGATAAGCCAATAACCAGTTTTGCATTTAGATGGAGCGATGAGTGACTAATATAAAAATTTTATTGATGTCACCCCGGTCATGACACCACAGACCCCAGTGCATTTTCAGATTCTCAGAGCTTACTGCAGGGGAATAAAATATATTATAATTCAGGTTTAATAATGTTCCCTGGAGTCAAATAACACTCGGGAAGAAAAAAAATCACCTGGTGATGTGACTGACAATCTTGGTAGGAGCTAGGAATTAGCCTATTGCTCAGAAAAGTGATCGGTTAATCCTCCTGGTTGAGACCAATTTGCAAGCATTGAGAGTAAGGAAAAAATTGTATTTTGTTTTATTTTATTTTATTTTGATAATTTTGATTATCATTTTTTTTTATTTTTTGTTTTACTTACTCATTTATTTCATGAACACCAGCAGCTGAAATACCGTTGAACAAGCGACCAAATCTCCGACTGCTCACCATTGCTCACTGTGTAACGGCATTTTCACATAATGGGTTAAAAGGCAGAGCTGAAGTGCCACCCTACGGCCCCCTAGAAAGAATGATTTGAAAAAAAATCAATATCACATTATGAACAGTGACATTTTAGATACAGAGGGAAAGAAGCCAATCATACTGGAATATTGCAGAGGCGCATTCGACTTTAACATGTTAACGGTTTCGCAATCGAAGCGCTTTAAGGCGCTTGACAATGCATAATTAACGCCTCATCCAAATTGCTTTCTCCAAAAGCTGGCGAGCAGTATAACCCCGAATTAGTTTTAAATTTACCTACTCTAATGATTCAAGCATAAATCCTGAGCTGTCACCGAGACAGCGCTGTGCACGGACTTAACTGAACACACAAGTTTAAGCAGAGTATTCCCCAAAAGCATGCAGTGGGTTTCTTGGAGACCCTGCGTTTGCCCCATGTGAACTAAAAAGTGAATTGTTTTAGGTTTTATGTGACGTGAGAACGCGTTTTCAGTGCGTCAACCGTGTGACAAATGCAGAATTATCCCTTAACGTCACATTCCGACGCATTACAACCCCTTTCTCGTCATTTTTGTCGAACCATGGAGCGTCATGTCCACATCAACATCGATATTTATATCTAAACCTAACCAAGATAATTGTATTTTCCACATCTTTCAGTGTGAAATGAAAAATCGCGTCCCCCCACTGACGCTCAATGTCAAAA
Source organism: Fistularia commersonii (assembly GCF_037954325.1). NCBI lineage: Eukaryota > Metazoa > Chordata > Actinopteri > Syngnathiformes > Fistulariidae > Fistularia > Fistularia commersonii. The sequence continues at coordinate 8,839,472 of NC_141314.1, forward strand.
AATTAGGTCCCAATGCATCAGTGTGTGACGCAGGCTTGGGAGTGAGAACGTGCAGGACGTGAATGAATGAAAGAATAGTTTTACGTCTTGATATGAAGCCTGAATGAGAGAGTGAATGATTGTATGTCTCTATTTTTTGGACATAAAGCCTATCCCAGTAGCCTGACGTCCCAGTAGCCTCTCCCGTCATGACAGCTGAATGAACATACTGTATATGGCGGACCATAAGGCGCGCTGCATTATGAGGCGCGGTGATACAGTATACGATATATAAAGCGAAAGAAAACAGTCACTTTACTTGAATTTTATTCATCTTGTTTTGTTCCCTTGGAAGCTCTGTTTGGTCTTCTTTACTTGACGCAGCTCATCTGCTGGCTTCCTCCACTTCCGAACCATTGATTCATTAATGTTGAATTCTTTTATGGCTGCTCTTTTCCCATCATCTTCTGCTTGACTGTTCGCCTTGAGTTTGAATACCGTTTCGTAAGCATTAGATTACATTAGATTCAACCTTATTGTCATTACACATGAAAGGATACAAAGTAACTAAGTGCAGTTAGCATTTAATTAGAAGTGCAAAAAGTAGACGTGCATATGTGCAGAATGTGCTGCATTTATATATACATATATATATATATATATACATATATATATATACAAATAAATGTAGTATTCACAAAATAAATCCAATTATTTGTTTATTTTTTCATGTCTTATACGGTAACTCTACAGAAGGGATAGTATAGAGATGTTATATGAATAATTATACAGAATATACAGCTGGAACTATGGATGTAAAGATGACGCTACAGAATGGATAATATAGATAATATAATATAAGCATGTCACTTAACAGGTGCCATTTTTGGGAACCTCAGTAATATAATGTTGAAGCACAGTAGGTACCGGTATTACAAAAGTGGCCTATTGTTCTCTGAATGGTATATCATTGCTAGCGATAGCGGATACCTGAAGTTAGCGTGAGGTAGGAACATCGTTGTGTTCCAGCACAACATAATGAGTCATCTGACGTTGTTTCACGTCGTAACCCATATTCATTCATGAGTTAGCAAAAGATTGAACCGAGGGAGCCAAATGTTGGCGATCCACGATATGAGGAAGTGTTTGCAGCCACAGGGAAGCGAGAACACCTTTGTCCAATCATCATCAACACTCCTACAGATCTGCGTTTCCATTCAAAGAAACTCTCCGCACAATGCGGACGGCCTGTGTGTGTGTGTGTGTGTGTGTGTGGATTGTGAGGATTTTCGGTGTGTTCTGTATCCACGGTACACGGCGCCTGAGTGCAACGGCCATGCTGAGCTTCACCTTGACTGTCTATAAAAGGAACTGTGCCAAATGCAGTCTGCTCCCAGGTTAAACCGCAGAACAGAGTATTCAAATGAGGCCCATTATTTATGACAGAACCGGCTTAATTGGGAGCTGATTTGTGTAGATCTCGACCGTGTGCTGAGAGCAAAGTAAAAGTGTGCGCGAGTAAAGGCGGTAAATTATTGATGAATCCGGTCCAGTTGGCCTCAATTACTGAAGGTATGTCCACGCTACCGTCCATGTGCAGAAACTTTACCAGCCGTTGTCACGAGGCCAAGTTGATCATCCTAAAAGTGGGACTGAGGAGTGTTTCATTCTTCTTCTTCTTCTTCTTCTCCTTTAGGGGTCGCCACAGTGAATCAACCTTGTCCATCTCTATATCCTCCTCTCTCACACCAACTACCTTCACATCCATAAATCTTTTCTTTGGTCTTCTTCTAGACCTCCAATTACAGCATCCGTCTACCAATATATTCACTATCCCAACTATCTCAGTCTGGCTTCTTTGACCTCTCCAAAACATCTAAGAGTGTTTTTTATTCAAATGTGCAAAATTGTCGAAATCTTCTTATCCTTGCAACCGGAATTGAATTTCTTCTCTTGAAGACGGTCCTTGCACTGAGGATCGTGATGACGTCTACATCCGAGAGACCATCGGAGGACTCGGTGATCCACCTCCACCTGAAGGACGAGGGTCAGTCGTTCGAAGACTGCGATGTCCGTATTCTGGCCAGAGAAGACAAGATAGTCGGAGAAGAATCTTTGTCAAAACAGAAAAAACATCCATGAACAGAGGAGATCTCAGACACAACCTGTCACTAACGTACGACACCATACTGGGATCAATACCAAGACGGATTTGCACAAACGCACCAGGACCCTCTGCACCCATTGACTTCCATTTACTCAACAAGCCGCCATCACCTAGACCCGCCCAAAGTTCTGTCAGTTGGCCGGACGAAGGCTGAAACATCTTCAAGTGAAGAAATTCAAGTCCGGTTGCCAAGACAAGAAGATTTTGACAAGAATCTACCATAACCTGGATGACTGAGAACTTTATTGTCACACATCCATAGCATTGAAATAGCGTTACTCAAAGAACCACGGTGCAAAAGTACAAAAAAATGATCAATAATTTGTCACAGAGAACAACGACAAGTCATGCTGAGCTGGATATTGTAGGATTTGATTTTTTTAAGTGAGAGGAGTGTTAAGGTGCAGTTGCAAAAAAAAAAAAAACAGAGTGATAGCAAGTGCATTTGCATCGATATAGAGACATACGACCATATACACTGCTCAAAAAAATAAAGGGAACACTTAAAAAACACATCCTAGATCTAAATGAATGAAATATTCTTATGAAATACTTTGATCTTTACACAGTTGAATGTGCTGACAACAAAATCACACAAAAATGATCAATGGACATCAATTGTATCAACCCATGGAGGTCTGGATTAGGAATCACACTCAAAATTAAAGTGTAAAAACAAACTCCAGGCTGATCCAACTTTGATGTAATGTCCTTAAAACAAGTCAAAATGAATCTGTGTTGCTTCCTGAGTGGACACTATGATTTCACACAAGTGGGATTGACTTGGAGTTACATTATGTTGTTCAAGTGTTCCCTTTATTTTTTTGAGCAGTATATTTGTGTGTGTGTGTGTGTGCGTGCGTGTGTGTGTGTGTACGTGTGTGTGCTGGGGTTCTGTAATTCCTTGGTCCATGTTTGTTGAAAGTAAAACTCAATCACGATGGCTTCAGAAAAAAAGGACCTTGAATTTTCTGTTCTGTGTATCTGGGTCATCAGAAACACCAGAAATAAGTCTTTGTGTTCCTGCGGCCGCTCGCCGGCCACCGGCCGCTCACGCTTCTTCTGGTCACAACACCGAACAGTCCAAAAGCAGAGAAGGCGTCACGCGGCCGCCTTCGTAATCTGGCTCAAAGCGGCGAACTTCAAAACAAGAATCGCGACACAGATGCCGCTCGGGAGCGCTGGCTATTCTCAGAGGTGCGTTCCCGCAGCCTCCAGGGGAAGTCTGGTTTTCCCGGAGTCGTCGTTTCCGCGGTCTCAATTATCTCCCGCGTGGCGAGCGGAGAGAGAACATCCAAACCGCGACGCTTTTGTCTCGGCTAATTGTCGACGTGGAGATTTGCATCTACTGTACCTGGCGGAGGCAGCTCCTGACCTTCACAATAGATTTGTTTATTTATTTATCGTTTTTTTTTTTTTTTTTTTTTTTTTTGCAGCCCCGCAGATTTGTCAAGCGGGCCGGCTCCTTTTGTGAGACGACAAAAGCGGCGTTCAGTCGGAACAAATGAGCCGGGCCCCCTCCTTACCCCGTTCTCTCCCTTTTGTTGTTATTTGCATCAGGAATCAGCCTGCTCATTCCTCCCGAGGCCATCCCCAGAGGGAAGATCTATGAGATTTATCTCACGGTACAGAAGAAGGAAGATTTAAGGTGGGTCTCTTTAACACTTCCTAACTGGCAGTCTTCCCTCGGCCGTTTGTTTTGACGCTCCGGCGTTCCGTCAGGAAAGCCTTAAGAGTCGGTGCCAGAGCCGCGGAGGAGGGACGTAAATAGAAAACGTGGCCTTTTACCAAGAGGTGTACTGTTAAATGAATTGTTTGGAAAACACAGTCTATCTGGCCGGCTCCATCTGCTCTCTCAAGGCGCCGCCGTAGCGGGACGCTATCTGGCGTCGTTGCTTTGTCTCCGCAACCCGCGGACCTTTCGTTATTCTCCGTTACGGCCCGGTGGATCAGTTGCGGAGGTCGTTTCCGTCTTTAAAACCCCGGTAAATTCTCACCGGCCCTCGATTATGATTCATTCGCCCTCCCTCTCTCTGGGTGCAGGTTACCCCTGGCCGGATGTCAGACCCTGCTCAGTCCGGTGGTGAGCTGCGGCCCCCCGGGGGTGGTCCTGAGCCGGCCGGTTATCCTCAGCATGGACCACTGCTCCGACGCATGCCTGGATAACTGGGCCGTCCGTCTCAAGAAGCAGAGCTACGAGGGAACTTGGGAGGTGAGACGTCGAAGCAGAGAGGAACGGGGTTCACTTGTTCGCGGTCGAGATCGGACTCCCTGTGTTTGCGCCCTGTGGTCGGTTGGTAGAGCAGGGGTGGGCAAACTTGTTGTCTCAGGTGCCGCATTGACTTTTAAAATTTGACAGACGGGCCGTGTCAGCACAGCATACGATATATATCATATATATATGTTAAAGAAAACACATTTGTTAACGGTACATATCGGACTCGTCTGACATTTGCTTTGAATATAACACCAGCTCGGCTCTGACGTTTGCTCGCATTTCACGCACAAACCGTTTTTTCCCTTGTAGCTTCACGTTCAGCTCATTCGTGTGTGTCAGTATGGCTGAATCACGAAGCCTATCGGTGTCATTCAGCTCAGGAAAATTCTCAAGTTGCTCCAAAAATGAAATAATCTCCTGTTTGAGTTCCCACATTCATTGATCCAATCATTCAATCATCGAATATGAATTCTGTACCGATCTTTGGCGGGCCGGACTAAAGAGACCAACGGGCCGGATGTGGCCCGCGGGCCGTAGTTTGCCCAGCCCTGTGGAAGAGCGAAGGTTGGCGGTTTGGGTCCCGTTTGGCGCGGAAATGTCTGAACCTCAAGTCTCTCTACCGCCGCTGCCGCCCGTGACTGAGCATGTTTTTGAATGCCTTGAAAAAAAGGCATTTTTTTTCCACTCTCCATGGTCGGTTGGTAGAGCGAAGGTTGGCGGTTCGGGTCCCGTCTGCGTGCCGAAATGTCCGAACTCCAAGTTTCTCCGCCACCGCCGTCCGTGAGTGAGCATGTTTTTGAATGCCTTGAAAAAAAGGTATTTTCTTCCACTCTCCATGGTCGGTTGGTAGAGCGAAGGTTGGCGGTTCGGGTCCCGGCTCGGGTCCCGTTTGGCGCCGAAATGTCCGAACCTCAACACTTTATAGCCTTAACTTTGACACTTGATATTTTATTTGTATTTCTTATTCTCCCTCCTTCCTACTATTATCTATTATTGTCATGTTTTACTTGAAACTCTGGCACAACAATTTCATTCCGGATAAATAAAGTTGTTATTATTCTTATTCTTACTCTCCGCCGCCGCTGCTCGTGACTGAGCGCATTTTTTAATACCTTGAAAAAAAAAGCATTTTTTTCCACTCTCCGTGGTCGGTTGGTAGAGCGAAGGTTGGCGGTTCGGGTCCCGGCTCGGGTCCCGTTTGGCGCCGAAATGTTCGAACCTCAACACTTTATAGCCTTAACTTTGACACTTGATATTTTATTTGTATTTCTTATTCTCCCTCCCTCCTACTGTTATCTGTTATTGTTATGCTTTACTTGAAACTCTGGCACAATAATTTCCTTCGGGATAAATAAAGTTGTTCTTATTCTTATCCTTATTTTATCGTCCGCCGTCGTCGCTCGTGACTGAGCGCATTTTTGAATGCCTTGAAAAAAAGGCATTTTTTTCCACTCTCCGTGGTCGGTTGGTAGAGCGAAGGTTGGCGTTTCGGGTCCCGGTTCCTCCCGTTCGCGTGCCGAAATGTCCGAACTCCAAGTTTCTCCCGGTGCCGCCCCTGATTGAGCGCATTTTGTGAATGGCTTGAAAAAAAAAAAGTTTGGAGTCGTTCATCGGAGACTCCAAATTTCCCTGATGAGGGAATGAGAGGGTGAACGGCTGCTTGTCTCGATTAAAATTCAAGAGATTCAAGATTTTTGTTGTCATTACAGAGTGCAAGGAAATAGCTCCTCTCGGGTTCAGACACAAATAACCTTAAATAGCTCCACGCAACAATACAACAATAGCAGCGTCTCTGGGTTAGAGATATGAGAGAAAAAAATATTTTAAAAAATATATAAACAACATCTATAAGAATAAATGGATAAATATGTAGAAAGAAAGTAGTAAAAAAAAAAGTGAAAAGTGGGAAAAAAAAAAGGGTTTATTGCGCTGTACTGTATGCGAGGTTCAAGTGTTCAGGGTTGTGCCGAATTTAGTGCGATGACGGAGGTCATTTGGTTCTCGGCCGAACAGAAAAAAAGAAATCTTACATTATTTCCGCTTTATTTATAATCCAAGTCTGAATATTTTCTTGTTTTGTAAAATGAACAAATTCTCTCTGATGCATGAGATAAGATAAAATTGATCCCCATCGGGGAAATTCGTTGTCATAGCAGCGTAACAATAACACTATCAATAAATATGAATATAAATATAAAATAAAAGAGACATATAAATAGAAGAAAGAAGTGACAACAACAATAGCAAGGATAAAAATAGATAGCAGAATGGAAAACAATAAAACAACAAGGGAAAAATTGGATAAGCCGGGTGAGAATGGAGTGACAAGGACAAAAAAAAAAAATGGAATTAGGTCATGACATGGCGACTTCTGTTTTTATGTACTTTATATTTGATTTATGGTGTATCTTATTTTGAAGGCGTGTTTAAGCGTTACCATAGTGACCACAGAGAGTTAGGGGGCAGAGAGGATGTTACCCTTATGTTGTTTGCGCACGTCAGGAGCTGCTAATAAAGTTACATACAAGCACACGGCGCATTCACATTTATTGTTATATTTACAACATACCACACTTTTTGTGTTGGTCGTATCATTTTATTTTGTCGTATTTATCCGCCACGCCTCAAAGGCCGGTCCGTGAAAATATCGTCTGACATTAAACAAGGTGCAAAAAAGGTTGGGGGGCCGCTGCTCTGTATGATGTGTCAATAAGATAAGATAACACTATTGATCCCCATCGGGGAAATTCGAGAAATGAACAGGACATGAATGACAGTGAATGGTCGGCTGTCGATGAGTGAGCGAACGCTTGTGCGTCTCCATCCGTGGCCCCGTCATCCAGGTTGAATCCCGTCTCTGGCCCGATGACACTTGGGAAACCAAACCGCAGGATAAGCGTTGCGGATAATGCATGAATGAATGAACGAAGGGTGTTTACAAGCCGTGATACAGTCCAGGCCCTCGGACCGCCGCCTGTTTCCCCCCCGTCAAAAAATAACATTTGTCTCAATACGCAAATTCGCTCGGCACATTACCGATCCTCAAAGTTCTCGTGGACCGTTTCTTTATTGCTGCATCCAATTACAGATTCCCCCTCTCCAAACAAGCAGACTGCAGCTAGGAGCAAGGAGGAAGGCGTCAGCATCCACACACACACACACACACACACACACACACACACACACACACACACAGACACAATCGCGGTTTGCAGGACCGTGCCCATCTCCACGACCCAGAGAGATTGGAAAGGGTGCTGGTGGGCTTTTGAGCGTCAGTGGGTCCTCTTTCATGTTCGATATTGTGCATAAATTATTCAGCCTCCCCGTGTGTGGCGGCGGCGGGGTGTCTTTTGGATGGATTGGCCTGTCTGAAGCAGAGGTTAGACCAACCCTTTTAATCATCCCACGGACCAAATATAGCCCGCCGGCCATATCTGCTCGGCCATCACGGAGAAAAAAAAAAAAAAAAAACGCGCCAAGTGGACGAGGGAATGAGGCGAGGCGACCGCAAAGGGAAGGTGGGGAGAAGGAGAGGAGACGCTGGACCGGCAGGTAATTTGGGTCCAGGGGAATGTTTTCTGCAGGAGGAGATGTAAGGAGAGGAAGATGTAAAGGGAGATAGCGAAAATGGGCGCGCGTTACAGGAATGAATCACTCCTGGCGAGCACTCAGAAGGGTAATTGAGCCGCCTCCCTCTCTCCCGCCGCCGCCGCACCTCAGAGAAATATTAAGATGATGAAAAAGCGAGGGACTCCATTGCGGTTGCATAGCAAATGAATTGTGTCGATGCTAATTGTATCGACGCGGACGGTGTCTGCTTTCATTGATCTCGGGACGGCTTCGGCGGGCGTTCGGCGGGCGCCGTTCTCCCGTCGGCTTGATGGGACGAGGCGGCGGACGGGCGTGAAGGCGTTTGAGAGAAAACGTTGTCACCTTGGGTCTAATTTGTCGCCGTCACGTTACGCCCGGGCGCGGCGGCTTAAGGAAAAAAAGGTCCTTTCCTTCCGTCGTATTTAAGAGCGGATCGCGCGTTCGGCTCGACGAGCAACAAGTGGAGGCCGGCGGATAAACCGACGCGTCGCTCTCACCTCTCTTAACAAATCTCTTAAAGCTGAAGGGAAATCCAGAGATCCCAATAATCCAATATTTAGTGAACCTTGGCAGCGCCGTCTTTGCATGGAACCATCTATTCTTGCCAGGAATCTATTTGAGTCTCTTTTCATGTCTATTGAGCAGCTCGTTCATGCATTATTAAGTAAACTGATGATGATCTCTGGGATGTGTGTCTTTGCACGAGGATAGAAGTGTGTCCTCGCAAAAGGAAAACCGAGAGGAAAATATTCCTTATTTTTTTTTGTCTTTCTTACACGACTTGCGTCCCTCTACCTTTTAGACCTTTCGTCCCGGATGCTGCCGTTCCACCGCGCCGGGCCCGTTGCCAGCCTTGTTTGCTCCCGACCGTTTTACAAAAAAACACAGATCGGGCACGCTGGCCAGCACATTAGCCTCGCCTCCAACATAAATAGGGTGCTTGACCTTTTCTCCGCCGCCACCCCCTTGTCCAGGACGTCCTGCTGATGGGGGAGGAGCTGGCCCCGGAGCCCTATTACTGCCAACTGGAGGCCGAGACGTGCCAGCTGTTCTCCGAGCAGCTGGGCACCTTCGCCCTGGTGGGAGAGTCGCTACACATGGGCGCTGCCAAGCGCTTGCGGCTGGTGCTCTTCTCCGACGCCTACTGCTCCACGCTGGAGTACAACATCAGGGTCTACTGCATGGACGACACTCAGGACGTCTTCAAGGTAAGCCGCCGGCGATTCGCCGACGAGGCGGTTGTTTGTCCACCCGGGGATTAGGCGGAACGCGACATCTGAGTGACGGGCGGCCCATTATGTGCAATCACTGTCCGTCACAGCGGACGTTAAATAGAATTCCGTGCGGACCCGGTAGGAGTTGGGTGCAGCCGTTGTAAATTGAAAAACCCTGCAGGTCTTGATTGCGAGCGCGTGGAGTTCGAAGGTGGTTGATTTGTGGAGCCTGTCGCTTTCCTCCGGTCCGCCGGGATGACGCGGGTTAACAGCTGCACGGCAACCGGCGGCTTATTTGCGCGCCGGCGGCTGATTTCCCGTCCCCGACGTCGGCGGGCCGAGACGCCCCCCCGCTCCTTCCGACCCCCCCTCACTTTGCTCGACACCATATTTTGTATCTCTCTCTCTTTCTTTTCCCGCTCCCCTCACGGACAGAGTATAATCAGCGCTAATGCCTTCCTCCCTCCCTCCCCCGGGGACCCTCTCTGAGTAGCCCGTTAAGATTTCATTTGCATGGTTAATTAGTAAATTAAAAGGAAAGCCTGTCCCGATCTTTCCCCGGCAACCCCCATATGCTCTCTTCTCCCTCCCCCCCCCCCTCGCCCTTGACGCCACCCACCGTCACAAGAGCCACTCGAGTCCACTTTTGCGGGACGTGATGCCCCTCGGCAGAGGAGCCTCGCTCGGGATGTGGGGCGGAAACGACGGCGGGGTTAGAAATCCGTCCAGAAGAGCGAGGACGGGACCGTCGCTCCCCCTCTGCTTCCATTTGTCTTCTTCCCCGGCTCACTTTTCTTTCTCCCCTGCTTTCTACCAGGCCTTATTCTGATGTTTTCCTTTCATTCTTTATCTTGTCTCCGTCTCCCTCCTCCGCGCTTGAGGAGCGCCGGCTCACGCTGAGCTCATCTGATATGGAAACAAAAGGGGGGATGTTGAATTTAGGTGGAAAATAAAAAAAAAAAGGTGCAGGTTTTCGGATCCCGACGCGTGCGACGCTTTCCGAGGAGCCTCTCGGATGAGAGGTGAGACGTCTTTGAGAGGAGCTCAGTCCAGTTACCACGATAAGATGTGATAATGAAACACATGTTGCAGTTATATATACATATATATATTGTGTGTGTGTGTGTGTGTGTGTGCGTGTGTGTGTCAGGCCCTGTGATCGAGTGGTGAGCGGTCCAGGGCGGACCCCGCATCTCAACCGATGACAAATGACAGCCGATACCGGCCTCGCTGTGACCCTGACTGCAGGATAAGCAGTACAGACAATGAATGAATGAATACAGAATATATATATATATTTATAGTCAAATTACGCATGGATTATATATATTAAAATGTACACATTATTCACAAATTATTCAAAATTTCAGGTTTGAATGTATGTATGTGTGTGTGTGCGTATGTGTGTGTGTGTGTGTGTGTTTGTGAATATTCATTGAATCCCCTCGGCTTAATAAATAGTCCTTTAAATGCATTTTCCCAGAGGTTATTTCATGCAGATTTCCAAGTTTATTTATCAAAAATGTTTTGTTTTTTTTGTATCATTTATATATTTTCGCGTGTGTGTGCAGTTCAACAGATTATGCTTGTTTACTGTAACAATAATGAGTTGATGATGATAGTAATAATAATAATAATAATAATAATGATAATAATAATAATAAAAATAATAATAATAATAATAATGGTGATGATGATATGATGATGATAATAATGATAATAATGCTGATGATGATTATGATGATGATGATGGTGATGATAATAATAACAATAATAATAATAAAGGTGATGATATTTATGATTCTGATTATTTTGATGATAATAATAATACTACTACTAATTATAATAATAGAGATGATGGTGATGATTATGACGATAATGATACGAATAACAATAATGGTGATGATGGTGATGATAATAATAATAATAAAAACAATAATGTAAATGATGATTATGATGATGATGATGGTGATGATAATAATAATAATAACAACAACAACAACAACAACAACAACAATAATAATAGTAATGACGATGATGATTATGGTTATGATGATTGTGATAATAATAATAATAGTGACGGTGGGGATACTTTGATGATGATATTAATAATATAGGCGATGAGGATAATGATGATGATAATGTTGATAATGATGATAATAATAATAATAATAATAATAATAATAATAACAATACCATAAATAATAATAATAATAATAATACCATAAATAATAATAATAATAATAATAATAATAATAATAATAATACCATAAATAATAATAATAATAATAATAATACCATAAATAATAATAATAATAATAATATTAACATTAATAATAATAATAATAATAATGATAGGCATCTCCTTGGTAAATCAGGTTGCTGACCTGGGGAAGCTCCTCTGACCTTGCACTCCTCCTGCCGCTGCAGTCGGTTCCCCTCCCCGCTCCGTCTCGCGTCCCATCCAGCTCCTTTTCCACTTATCTCCGGCTCTCCCGGCCAGGAAAAGGACATCCGAGCCTTTTGACTACATCACTCGCGCCGCCGTCCTCCGCTGTTCCCCCGACGCCTCGGAGTGCATTAGCTTTGGGTTTCTCGCGCAACCTGGTCCTGCGGTAAGCCGCGGCCTCTCCGGGGCATTGTAGTTTTTAGTAAGTGATTTAGAGTGTGGCCCGTACTGTTTAATAATCTCGGCTTCACGCTGCTCCCGGTGCCGTTACAGAGGGAGCGGCTCATTTAGTAAGTACATTAACTATTTTGAGTGGAGATTAAACTTCCCCGGAGAGGTTCAGCCTAATCGCTAATCACTAGCTTTAAAATTCGGCATTTATGATTAAACATCACCGTGGAAACGTTTAATTGCAGCGTGAGGGAGGAGCGCTTCGATTGGTGCGGCGGCGGCGGCGGTTTGTTTCTGACGGCGAAATCAAACGGTATTCGTTAAAAGAGGTGTGTTTTCATGGAGGTGGGCGGGGGGAGGGGGGACAGAGAGGGACCGCGTCAGCGAGACTGACATTTAACGCCCACGGACGTGCGTGCACGCCGCACGCCGCACGCCGCACGCCGCACGCCGCACGCCGCCTCTCATCTCCCAATTACAGCTGATTAGAACCAATGTTATTGTCTTTGAACCGGAGTGCGAGGGGTCCTCGTGGGAAACGGTGACATTTCCGTCTAATGCTCGCCGTATGCTCGCCGGGCTCTGCTGGGACCAATTAAGTTAATATTTAATGTGTGTCCCGCTCTTGACGGGCCGAACCGAGGCTGGCAGAGCGGCAGAGGAGACGTGTCGGCTGCATCGCGCGCCGCCGTTCCCGGCTCGACTTGCGGGAGCCCATCACTGATGTTCCGCCATCCCGCAACTTATTGGAACACCTGCAGTGAACCAAGTCTGCCGCTCCGCGCTGAGAGTTAAATCCGATATCTAATTAAAGTCGGAACGGCGCCGACAAAGTGCTCCGTTTGTAGCTTTTTATAATCAGCTCTGTGATTTTGAACCTTGCGGCCTCTGGTCTGGAGGGGAGCGTCCTCAAAGCGTAACCTGGGATGAAGAACGTGAACAGTTTTGCAGAAATATGGAGAACGGGGTGATTCAAGCCCCTTCTCTCCGACAGATTTGGCAGATTCAGATAAAAAGACTAACAGCAGAGTAATAATAACAACGTCGATGATCTTCTCCTCTTTTCGGCTTTTTCCCTTCAGGGGTCGCCAAACCGAATCAACCATCCCCATCTTTTTTTTTTTTAACCGTGCAATATATCATAACAGCTACATGTACAATATTTTTTTTCATACCCTCGTGCACTCCTTATCTTTCACTCTATAGTTTTTCACTTGTTAGTTAAGACACTTTATAGTTTATTTGTATTTCTTATTCTCCCCTTTTCTCTTATTTTTTACTGTTTATACATTTTTTTTCACTATTATTTATTATTGTTATATTTTTCTTGTAACTCTGGCACAACAATTTCCTCGGGATAAATAAAGTTGTTCTTCTTATTCTTATTCTTATTCTTATTCTTATCTAACCCTGTTCTCTGATTCCTCCTCTCTCACTACGTCCATAAATCTTCTCACCCGTCACTTATATATTGACGCTCCCTCCTCTGTCCATGACCCAACCATCTCAGTCTGGCTTCTCTGACCTTCTCTCCAAAACATCTACCATGTGCCGTCCCTCTAATGGACTCATTCCTGATCCTCTCCATCCTGGTCGCTCCCAAAGAGAACCTCAGCATCTTCATCTCCGCCACCTCCAGCTCTGCCTGCTGTCTTTTGGTCATTGTCACTGTTTCCAGTCCACACAGCATGGCTTTTCTCACCTCTGTCTCCTCCACCTTTCCTTTCTAGCTGATAGTCTTCTATCTCAAAGCACCCCTGACACTTTTCTCCCCCCGTTCCGACCCGCTTGAACCCATTTCTTGACCTTTTTTCCACACTGTTGATCCCGAGTACCTGAAATCCTCCGCTCCCCGCAGCCTCACCGCTCCACCCGGCTTCCTCTCATTCACACACAAGTGTCGATGATGCTAATGATGATAATAATGACGAGAACAATTCTAATACTTCCACCGGTACTACAGCTAATGATATCGACGATAATAAAAATAACGATAGTATCATACTATTTCCATTGGATGCCTCCAATGAGTGAATGAATGCTGGTATGTCTATATATGACGTGTGAATTTTTGCACGTCACAATATGTGAAAACGAGTATGTCTTTACGTGGCATGTGAAAAATAATGATGCTAATGATTTTTCATTTTCCACTTCTGTAAAGTCTGATGAGCTTTCTTCACGTCCGCTTTTAGTGTTTCCTGCAGGAGGTTAAAGCAGCTCGGTGAGATTCTCCATCGCTGCAGCTTCTATTAGGTGTTCAAACACGGCATCCTAGGGTTTTTTTTTCCAACTCCACTTCTTAAAGTCTGACCGAAACAGGGAAGCTCCAAAGATGTAAGCTAATGTTTTTGAGCCCGGCTATTTGGAGGAGGTCACTTCCCCGTCGCTTTTGTTTGTTTCTAAAAAGTAATTGTATTTAGCGTTGTTCCACCGTTGTTATTCACGTACCGGGGGGATCTAATGGAGCAGAGTCTCGTCGCAGGCGTCCTCAAAATGAGCAGAATGTTTCATTGTATCTTAGACAACGGCGAGCGGTAACGCAATCATTTCTCCCTCTCGTGGCTCAATCTAATCAGCGGTGTTTGACTGATCCCGGTGCTAAAACAATTAATATACAGGAAGCCGCTGATAATGTCTGGCTAAACAACAGGAGGAAGACGGATATCTCCTCCGTAAGACCCTTCTCGCAGCTAATCGCATCAGGCTTTGGAGAAAAGGTGGAGAACGTCAGGGTTTGAGTCGGGGGAACGCTCAGGATCTGAGAGTGCAAGGGGAGCGTCGTGGCGCCGTTTATAAGTCATCTAAGTAGAGTTTGAGAAAAAAAAAATAAAAGAAAGATAATTGACTTTACATATACGGTATACCCTTGTTTTTCGCGGGGGTTACGTTCCAAAAAGAACCCGCGATAGGCAAAATTACAATTATTATAAGATTAAATACTCTATTATACATTGAAAAGAAATAACAAACCATTTTACAGGCTCAATCATTTGTTTCACAAATAAAAGTACTGTACTTTAGAAACGTTTTTTTCAACAAATAACTTCTGTACTGTACTGTCAAATGATAATTTTAATCATCAATGTGAACAGAAGGCTTCAAATTGCGGAGATTAGCACCGCCCACCGCGACCTGAGTAATTGGATTAAACGGGAGAAAATTAAAAATGGAAAAAACACATACCGTGGTCTTGTTGCGGACAGTTGCAGCCCTTTTTGCATCATTATTAAAACTTATTGCTGCTGTCGTCCTTATGTTTTTTTCTTCCTTCTTTATGGAACGAACGGAAGATTCATTCATTCCGTAATGCCGACCTACATCCCCATAGCTTTTACCTTCCCTTAGCATGTCCAGAAGTTTAACTTTATACGCGATAGATAGCATCTTCCACTGCCTTTTGGGCCCTGCCAGGTGCTTTTGTTGCTCCAGAGCGTTTTGCCAACATTGTGGGGTTTTAGAGAAACTCGAAATTGCAAGAGAATTTGCACGTAAGTAATGTAAATTTGGCAAGCTGTTTTACGTACGTGTACATATTAAACTGCAACGTTATTGACGCACAGGTAGAGAAGAAGCGGAGTGACTTTTTAGCCAATCAGAATGCAGAACACAACGCACGATGCAAATCCGTGAAGTAGCGAAACCGTGAAAAGTAAACCGCGTTATAGCGAGGGATCACTGTAACGCAAAAAACGTATTCTCGCATGGCATTTCAGGCAAACATTTTTTTCCCGTCTGGATGAGTTTGCTCTGTGGGTCTAATTCCTCCACCCATGTATATACTCCATATTTTATATTGTGCGCCGTAGCCCTTCCATTAAGAATTTTTTTAGTCACTGTATTTTTACATTTGTGAAAAAAGTATTGGTTTCTCGGGTCGGCTCTCAAAAAATGGCGAAGATAATGTTATTAAGGTAAAATGATATATGATATATATATATATATATATGAATATGATATATAGCGAACAGGAGGAGCGAAAAAAAAAAAAGACGGAGGAAATCAATCGATTATTCTCTTTAAAAATGGTGCAACGATAAGTTTATTTTGCTCCAAACGTCATAGGAAAATAAGATTTTTGTGTTCTATGTAAAATAAATCATCTTTCTTTTCGGAGCGCTTTTGCTGTGCAGACTTTTTTTTAGTTGATTTTTTTTTTCCTCCAGCCCCCATCCCTGACTGGGTAGCGTGTGTTTTTCTTCTTTAACTCTCAGCCATTTATAAGTCACTCACCATCTTCTAACGTGCAGTTTCAAAGCGCTTTGCACTCGATTGCGTTCAACACCTTCGACGTGCAGACAGGAGGAGAATCCAACCCTAAACTTTCCCGTCCCAAAACACCAGCTGAAGGCGTATCCGTTCCCACCAAAGACGTCGCTGCATGCATATTCGCTCTGCAATACGTCCGCTAGAGGGAGACGCAGCGTTCAGTGCGCTTTCAAAGTCAAGGTCCTTTTTCAAACAATAACAAATATGGCGTCGTCAACGGAGAAGCTGGTGAAAATGTCGTTTTTTTTTTTTAAATCATCCTTAGTTATACCGACACCATGTCGTCTTCTTCTTCTGTGTTCCTTTGAACTGCAGATGTGGTCATTCCTGCTGAAAAGAAAATATGCCATGATATTATGTTTGTGCTTTTATTTATAATTCTGACCTTTGAAACCTGTGAAACCCCCGGATTTGTTTGTTTTTTTTAGTCATTTAGACTTGAAACTTCAATGCACAATTCCATTTGAATCTTCACCGCATTGGATTTAAAAGATTTTACATTTAATTGGCGTCAGCGTATGGAATCCGGGAGCCTTTTGGCCGTAAAAATGCACGTTTGTGTCTTGGAATGGGTTTGTAATTGGCGCTCCTGCCGGGCTGCTCCGAGGCCACATCATACAACTTTTGATCCCCCGAGCTGCCACTTTTATTTGTGTGTTAAAGTGCCCGTAAACTGTTTGTGATTTTCTCGCGCCGACGCTTCATTCTCCGTGTCGTGAGCTAATTCTGAGCTTCCCTCCGATCTCGACTCGCACCGGCGCTGATTTTCTAAACACCCGGTAATTGCCGACATTAAGTCAAACAGGACGCTCCTCTCGTTCCCCCCCGGCCTCTCGGAGAACTTGTTCCCATATTCCTTTTCGGCGCCGCCTCTTCCCTTTTATGCAGTTTTCCGCCGCTGTGATTTATCAGGCGAAATGCGCGTCTTTTCCCGAGCAAACACACTCTCCATTTATATCCCGGCAGACAAGTCCCTTCTATTTGTAGTTATTAATCAGGGTTGACTGTAGCGGGCATGGTCACCGGAGCTCAGACTGATGGACTTTCAGTCGGGGAGGAAAAGCCTGTCACATCCGGCAGATTTATGGCGGCCGGCGCGGCCGCGCCACACAAACAAACGCGTTTGCGTGAGAAGAGTAACTCTGGAAATGAATTGTCGTGCGTTACTAAACACACGCATCGCGCGGGAGGGGGGGGGGGGGCGAAGGGCGAGGACGAACGCGTGACGCTATCAAAGGTCGTCTTTTTGTGTTTCCATTTCAGATGCGCGGCCCCTGACGAATTAACCAATCAAACGCCGGTTCTAATCCCTTCCGGAGTTAATCAGTTTATCACCCGGCGAGCCACAACAACCCGCCGCCCAAAATTCAAAAAAGCGTCCGGGGAAAAGTGCGATATTTTAATCTGTAGCTTTTATGCCGAGGGCCGCCGATAATACTCTGATTACCGCCAGCGTTCCCGTTCATCCCGTGCAGAAACCAACCTCCTTCTGTCAGCACCGGCCCGAGAGATTAGCCGTACCAGCGTCCCGGCGGAGCCCGGCCCCGGTCCAAGCCGGATATGGGTGTGTGTGTGTGTGTGTGTGTGAGGAGAGGGGCGCGGGAAAAGGGGTTGAAGTCATAGAAGACTGTGGCCGTGATTGCAGTAATCCTGTTATCTGTCCTGCTAAAGCCGGCCACTCCGGTGACCTGCAGACACAAACGTTAAGCCGCCTCTGTCTCTCCGCTCTTTTGGTCTCGCTCTTTTTCCCTCTTCCTCTTTCCACCTTCTCCGTCTCGTTCTCTTTAGCCAACCCCGTTGAATGTCAGGGGGTGGTCTTCAGTCTTCACACACACACACACACACACTGACGCACGCTGACACGCGACTGAAATCCCTTTAGTTTCTCTCGGTTCTTTCTAAACCGGGACGTCCCGGCGGAACCCGGATGCCGACGCGGTTTATGGGAGTTGATGATTAATCTGTTAT
>NC_141314.1:8860000-8882500 GCF_037954325.1 Fistularia commersonii
CGCAGCTCACCGACTTCGAAATGACCTTTGCAATAAATCAACACCTCCCAGATTCCATAAAAAGTGCACATTATAATCCCGGTGAAGGGCGGATTTATTGCCGGCGCCGCTGCGTTCCCCGCCAACTGTTTGCCAGGCGCTCGCTAGCGCGCGGCGTCAAGCGAAACTTTAAGTTCCTGAGACGGGGGGGGTACCCGTGCGGGTTTCCGACGCGCCCGATCTTTTCGTGCGTGCACGTGCACACCGGGTCGCACGGAGTAACCCGGAGCCGCGAGCTGATCGATTATCCGAGCCGGTCGCTCCCTCAAAAGGGAGCAGGAGATGAAATATAGAACAGTATTTAAATATCTGGAACCCTCACCACCTGCAAACCTGGAATCTCTCCACCTGCACCGCAACGGCAGAGGGTGGCGGGGGGAGCCGTTCAAAAAGGAATTGAAAATGTTCTGGCTAGAAGAACGCCGGCGCCGAGAGCCGGGTCCCCGATGAGAACACACGGGCTGCGGCAGGACGCCGCAGCCGTGGACCCGGAACAGAGGCTTATTCCTCTGGACTGTGCCTGTTCATTTGGAAGTGTTATTCTCCTCTTAGCGGCGTGGTCAAAAAAGCCCTTCAGTCTCTCCGGGGCCCTGTGAAGATTTTAGTGCGTTTCACCCCGGCTCCCCCTCCGCCGGCAGCGTCTGCCTGGGTAACAGCGCCTCCGCTTGGCTGCCGCCGGGTACCGCGGCCCCACCTCGATACCCCGAACCGCAACCTGTCAGGGTGAAGTTTTGTGTGCGTGTGTTTTCCTTTTTTTTTTTTTTTTTTTTTTTTTCCCCCCCCCGTTATCTCTCCGGTCTCCCGGGATATGCCAATGAGGCATGAATATGGAACAAGAGAGAAAGATGTAGAAACTGTCAGAGCCGGAATAAATTCCAACCTCCCTGTTTGCTAGATGGTAGCAAATGCTGTCTAATGCGCTGATATATTTAGGTTAGTCACGTGACGCGCCGGAGATTCAAAGGTGAGCGTCGACGCGTGCGCTTGTACGCCGTCATTTGTCGATGTTCATGACACGTTGCAAAAGAAAAGGTTAATAAACCTAAGAGCGTTCGGTCTGCGGCTCCATCCGGGATGAGGAACGTCTCGCTCGTGTATTTTCCGACAGGAGATCCCGTTCTACCACATCTGGAACGGCTCCCAGCGGTACCTTCACTGCACCTTCACCCTGGAGCGGCTCAGCCTGGGCACCTGCGAGCTCACCTGCCAGCTGTGCGTGTGGCAGGTGGAGGGGGAGGGCCAGAGCTTCAGCCTCGACTTCAACATCGCCAAGGTAACGCCGAGCGCGCCGTCGTCATCGGTTACACTTCCTCTTTCTAAGACCCGCGTCCTTCCGAACAGGACACCCGAGCGTTGGACTCCGAGTTCCTCTTGATGGACAGCAACACCACGGCTCTGGCGGGGCCCAGCGCCTTCCAGATCCCCTACCTTATAAGGCAGAAGATCTGCAGCAGCCTGGACGCCCCCTGTCCCAACGGGGCCGACTGGAGGATGCTGGCGCAAAGACTCAAGCTGGAGAGGTAAGCGTAACCGCCGTCGGATGGCCGCCCGCGGCTCTCGAGGACACGGGTTTTTCGCCATGACGAGTGAACGACCGGTTTACAATAACAAACACGTGTAATCGCAGGCTCCGCCAATGCAAAGGTTACGTATCCTGGGAGTTCCGCAGATTCGCAGGAAATCAATTCAAAGCGCATTGGACTATATGTGAATCCGCTTGATACGTTTTACCGCGTGGCGTCGGCACTCCAGCCCAGGGGCGGGCAAACTACGGCCCGCGGGCCACATCCGGCCCCGTTGGTCTCTTTAATCCGGCCCGCCAAAGATCGGTACAGAATTCATATTCGATGATCGAATGATTGGATCAATGAATGTGGGAGCTCAAACAGGAGATTATTTCATTTTTGGAGCAACTTGAGAATTTTCCTGAGCTGAATGACACCGATAGGCTTCGTGATTCAGCCATACTGACACACACGAATGAGCTGAACGTGAAGCTACAAGGGAAAAAACGGTTTGTGCGTGAAATGCAAGCAAACGTCAGAGCCGAGCTGGTGTTATATTCAAAGCAAATGTCGGACGAGTCCGATATGTACTGTTAATAAATGTGTTTTTTTAACATATATATATACACTGCTCAAAAAAATAAAGGGAACACTTAAAAAACACATGAAATATTCTTATGAAATACTTTGCTCTTTACATAGTTGAATGTGCTGACAACAAAATCACACAAAAATGATCAATGGAAATCAATTGTATCAACCCATGGAGGTCTGGATAAGAATCACACTCAAAATTAAAGAGTAAAAACAAACTCCAGGCTGACCCAACTTTGATGTAATGTCCTTAAAACAAGTCAAAATAAATCTGTGTTGCTTCCTGAGTGGACACTATGATTTCACACAAGTGTGATTGACTTGGAGTTACATTGTGTTGTTCAAGTGTTCCCTTTATTTTTTTGAGCAGTATATATATATATATATATATATATATATATATATATATATATATATATCAATATATCAAATATCAAAGTCAATGCGGCCCCTGAGACAACAAGTTTGCCCACCCCTGCTCTGGCCTAATTTAACCGGGAATTGGACCGTAAGCTGCGACGAAATATGACCGGCTTTAACCGAGAACCAGACGCAGAAAGCGGGAGGCCACCGGGACGGCGATGAAACTCCGAGAAAAGGACCGAAACCGTTGTGAAAAAAAACTTGAGCAACCGGTCGTGAAGTCCTGGTTTTCGCTGAGCTCAATCCGATCGCGAGTTGATCTTCGGGTTTGAAATCCGTCAAGCTTTGAGGGAAGGGAGAGACGCTTCAAACCCCCGAGGTCCCGTTCCCTGCAGGCACAAGATGCTCAAAGACGGGGATCTCCATTAACTTAACTTTTTTGGACCTGCAGAGTGTTTTCTAAATCGGGTATTTTTTTTCGTGCAAGATGTTGGCTTAGAAACGGAGCAAAGGATCCGTGCAGACGTCACGGACGCCGCTATCCGTTCTTCGCGCCACCGAGCGTTCCTTCCTCTCTGCTGCCTATCCGACAGGTAATAGCTTAAGGTCTGCCGCTGAACTTGTGTATTTTACATTTCCAAATAGCTTTAATTGGAAAGGTAGCTAGCGAGGCCGCCCTCCAGCGCTTGGCTCCGCGCCAGTCCTCGACCAATTTATTCACAAAGTTACTGTACTTCGTCACCGGAGGAACCGGCGGGAGAAGAAACCCGAGCATCGATCGCTTCTGCCGCGATTTAATTTCTACCCCGGTAATGAAATCAAATAGGTGCACTTAATTTGTCCAATCAACTTTATTTATCGTAATTAATCAGGGAAGAATTGACGCGCCCTCGGGTTTAATTAGCAAGCTCCGGCTCGACGCGTTCGGTTGACATTGGGGTGTGAAGGAACGACCGACCAGATGTTCGCGCCGTTCTCATCGCCGCTTCCTCCGTTCTCGGGCGCCGCGCCGACCCCCGGATCGATCGGTCAAACTTCGAACGCTCTCTCCGAACACGACCGCGCCGTTAAGGTTTTTTTTTTTTTTTTCCCGACACGGAGGTGAATCTACAGATCTGGCGCGTTGGGCTTTTTTTTTTTTTCATCTCACATAGAGGTTTTGCTCCCAGCCGGTTTTCGACCGAACGCCGCCGTTTGTTGTGTCCCTCCCGCCGAGGGAAGCTATAAAATCCGGTCGTCTCAAAATAGCTCGGAATGGCGGCGCGGCGCAGCGCTCTCGCTGCCGCCAGAAGGGGCCAAATGTTTCTGAGCATCACGGGAGGCTTCCCGAGGCAGACAGAAGATACAAGGAAGTAATGGACTCCGTCTGACCTTTCTCAAGGTGAAGAGCACTTTGGGCTTCACGTAAGACTCAGACAGCACAAACCGGCTTCTGTGGTCCGGTTTAATGTCACGTGGGCGTCCGAGGAAGGGAAAAAAAAAGAAAACGTTTAGGCTCCAGACGCGCGGCGACACAGAAAAAGGCCATTCAATCAAAAGGCGTCTGCAGGCGCCTTGGGAACACCAGGTCCCTACTCCACATCAAATATCCAGCTGGCCGGGGCGTCCGCTTTGTTGTCATTGATTGGGCTTGATCGCGAAAGGTTCTGCGCCCCGAAACGGAAAAGGTCACTTCCGACTTAGCCGCCAAGTCCATACAGGATTTACTAAATGGGATTTGCTGCCATTTTCCACATCAAATAAAGAGGAATGGGGGGCTTTACGGTCTTAAGCTCCGGCGCGGCCTCAAATGGAAACCGCCGGAGATTCTGCGTCGGATGGTAGTTTGAAACGCCCCCTACGTATTCATATATCTCTTTTAAGGGCCGGAACACAGCGTGCCGGGATGTAGCAATATGCGATGCGCGATAAAACTCGACAGTTATAAGAAACGGCGGCGGATTGAAACGCCGCGATCGCCTCCCCGCCGTTCGAGCGGTACGAAGCCGAACGGGGACGGCCCTCGCGACCCGAGGACGCCGCTTCCTGTTCTACTCTCTCTCTCTTTCTCGCCGTCGCGCGTAGGCACATGGGTTTCTTCGCGTCCAAAGCGAGCCCCACCTCCGTGATCCTGGACCTGTGGGAGGCGCAGCACTTCCACAGCGGCACCATCAACCAGCTGGCCACCATCATGGCCGACATCGGCAAACAGGAGGCCATGATATTCCTGGTGTCGGACGGCGAGTGCTAACGGAGAGGCCGGCGCCGAGGAGAGTCAGCGACGCAGGGAAACAACGGAGAGACAAACCATCCACTTGTTCATCGTCGTCACCTTAGGAGGTGTTGGAGGGTCGATGTAGATCAGTCCATATTTGCCATCGAATACAGCGAAGATCTGAAAACAGCGTCGGGGACGATTGTGAGGAATCAAAGTCCCGAAAGCAGATAAATTATTTTTCTTTGTTTTCTCCAACCAAAAGACGACCCACCCCCTGATTCTACCTACAAAGTATTACATCAGCTTCATGCGTTTTATACGAATTAGCCTATCACGGCTAATGAGGAGCAATATGCAAGCGTAACACTATTACGAATGGCCAATATGAAAATTCGAAGGTTACTTTTTGAAGTTAAAAGGAAAAAAAAAAAAACCACGATATTTTAATAATTATGAAAAAGGGGGCGTGGCAAAAAGGTTAGTTTTCAGGTAAAATAGGCAACTTATGCAATTGGCAGTTTCATCAAACGGCATGAAGCATTTTCCTCGAGGTCATCAGGGTCGGAGCGTCACCCCTTAAAACCGACCAATTGTAAAGCATCTTCGTCTCCTCATCCTTTTCCAATCCCTCGCGGCTTGTAGTGGGTTCTCCATCAAACCCCCTCCCCGGGAACCTTCTCCCCACGTTTGTTTGTTTTCGCGAAGTTCGCCGGCGACACTTTGTAGCTTTGAAATCGCCACACTCGGAGTTTCACACGGAACGGATCGGAGTCCCGCGGCAGCTAGCTTTAGCCGTCGTCGATTACGCAGGTAGCAAAACAAAGGGGGGTCAACACTTTAATTCGTCTTTCGCCCCGAACCGCAATAACTCTGCGGGATTCACGGCGTTCAGTGTGAGACGCCCGAAATGCCGCGACAATTAGACGGAACTGCCACCGTATTTCGTTATTTCGACAGCCGAATCCCTTTACTCTTAAAGCAGTGTTGACGGAGGATGCGTCGTCGCCGTGCCGATGGGCTGAATTTCCGCACCGGACGAACCCCCGCCCGCCACCCTGCCTCTGCTCGGAGAAAAAAAATAAAAAGGTGGTGGTGGTGGTGGGGGGGGGGGGGGGGGTTGCAAATTCAAAACGCATTCGCGCAGCGGAGCGTAAACGCGAGCCGACGGGGAAAATCGCCGACGAGGAAACGCCCAAGCGAGCCATAGTTCTCTCTCGTCCTCAGGGTTGCATGTGAAGCTGCGCGTCGAAGTCGAGAAAGCCCCCTCTTTTCTTTCGTCCTTCCCCTCCCACGGCGTCCAAACTCATCGTCTCCAGCCTCCGACACCCGCAGGAGTCCATTTTATGATTGTCAGTTCTCGGGAATGTAGATTTGTTTCTTTATGATGATGTTTTCTTCTGGGGGTTCGTTGTTTTTTTTTCTTACGCGGCATCTCGACAGCGGCGAACGTCCCGGAGATGCCGCGGGTGGTTGTGCGTATTTTTTTCGCCGGCGTCCCTACCGGACCAACATGGCGGCGCCACCTGAAATAAACATCCGTGCGTGTTGAACTCCATCGCCGTCGTGTGTAAATACTTCTTTCGTCGTCACTCCGCGTTCTGTATTTCAGCGACACACCGGTTTACCAAAGTTCCGCCGCCGCCGTCCGCTGCCACTTTTTTCTCCGTATCATCGAAAAACCACCTCGTGGCGGCGTCTCCGCTCGCCTCGTACGCGCTGTCGTCCGAAAAAAAACCATCGCGATTTCAACGCGTGTGTCATTGGAACCCCTCGTGTCCGTCTACTTTATCACTTTGTAAAGCAATGTAAATTATATTTTAATATGAAGCCGAAAAAAAGGGAAAAAAAACAAAAAAGACACTTAACTGGCGCAGCATTTGTCAAGTCCAAACCGTGACGTGTTTTGCCTATTTACTGTTCTTTGGCGATTTAGCTGTGGAGACCTTTTTGGCAGTGTTAAGGGTTTAGAGACTGTTTTTCACATCAGGACATCGTTTTTTTCCTCGTATTTTCGTCCTTAATTTGCATTCTTGCCTATTTGTAAGGTTTGGGCGACTCCGGTGACCCCTCGCCGTCGTTTTTAGGAGTCTCAGCAACTGCCACGATGTCCGGCATATCTACCTTCTCGCATATCCCCCAACCGTCGCCGCGTGTGACGGGGGCCGTCGTCACGGCGACCCCCGGGCCAGGGGCCGGTTTTAACGTCCAATTCGTGTCGGCCAATTAGGATTTCGGCGCCCCGATTCGGGGTCAAAGATCGGCTACGTAACTGTACATTTTATATCTCGTCGTCGGTGCGACCGAACGATTCGGCCGTGCTCCATACCTGTCTCTCTGACTGAGCTCTTCTCCTTATTTTTATTTTTTTTTCATTTTTTTATTTTTTACTTTCAAACAATAGACTTCTGTACTCGTGCGTTTTGGGTTTAGGTTGTTGATTCAATGGTCCTTGCCTTTTTGCAAGTCAAAAATGCTGTATTTATTACACGCCACAGCGCTTATGCAATTGTATAATCCCTGTTTTTCTTCTTTTCCTTTTTATTATTCTTATTCTTTGTGTTCCTTGTTGTCGATGTAAATTGTTGTCGAACCTTTTTGGTGGCAAAGGAAGAAAAAAAAAAAACTTCTGCTACTGGAGATTTTCTGTACTTTTTGGACAATGATATGGATTTGTGGGTAGAATTTTGGAAATTCGTTTCTAAGTGCTTTCAAGTATTTACTTGGCCTTATGTATATATATATATCTATCTATGACATTTCAGAAAGGTATGTATAGTAATTCAACTGGAAATTGTTGTAAATAAATTATATATTGTTAAATCCAGGACTAGCTCTTTTGCTTGCAATACATAGTATTTTGTCCTCGCAGACAATATATAAGCATTCACTCTGTGATTCAAACGTCATCGATATTCATTCCGACATCTGGATTATATTAATGTCATCATGTAATTTAAGAATGATAATAACAGCATTGAAAATTATTCTCATCATTAATATAACAATAATTACGATGGTAACGTTATTAGCATTACTGCTATACTAATGATCATTTTATACATCCAAGTATACAAAGCGCTATTTGGTGTTTTTGCAAGTGAGGAAGATCATTCAAGGTCACAACGTGATGCTGCACCGCTCAGACATTCAAATCAAAATAAATCCAATAAAACAATTGGATTACTGATGGAGTTTTCAAATTCCTTATTTTACAATGCGTTATTTCCAAATCCATTCACAGGGGGATTTTTTCGATAGCTTCCTGACCTTTTCTCCGGCAACGGCGGTGAATAATTTATCAATTTACCAACTGTCAATTTACTCCCGGTTTCTTCCTGTGAATATTCCCACGACCTGATGGGTAAACGTGTAAATATAAATATTAAAAGAATCTTTGACGGTTTAATGATCGCTCCATTTTAACCCGAAAAAATACACAGCGGGGTTTATTTTTGCAATAAAACAATCCTTTTTATTTATTCCGCATCTGCATCACGTGTCACTTGCTGCAGGCTGCAGGGTCACAGAGGCAAATGTATTACAGCATTTAAAAGATATTTGTTTTAAACATTTTGTTTAAAAAAAAAAATAATAATAACAAGGACAAGGCAGATGTTAGTGAGGGCAGAGAGTCGGCCCGGCGCTCGGGGTCGTGACCTCGCTTTGGTTCGAAAAGGGAAATTAAATTACAGCGCTGACGCCGGGGACTAACAAAAGACAAAAAAAAAAAAAAAAAAAAAGAACAAACAACACATTTTTTTGTTTAATAAATGTTGATCATCTGAGAATTCCAAATCTAATATCTGAACGTGAAACAATGATAACGTGAGATAATTCGACGCGCTTCAATTTCCATCGGTATCTATATATTTAATTTCTATTTTCAGCCTTTGCTCTGTCAGTCCGGAAGGGAGCGCCGCCTCCGTCACCGGCCTCGTCTCCTGCAGAAAAGGACTCCCGTCACGCTAATTGGCACCGCGGTTAAGAGCCGGGGTCTTCCGAGGGGCCGCCGGCGATCTGCGCTTCCGTGCCGGGGAAGTGTTAGATCACGGCGGCGGTATGTGAGATTATTAACGGCGTAATGACTCCTTCAGGTCCGGAAGACGCCTCCTTGATCTTATGTCGCGGCGGAACAAGACGGAACCTGATCCGGAGGAAACGACGAGTGCGACTTGAGTTTGAACGACGTGAAATAAATCCTCGGCTGCTTCCAGTTACGAAAAACGCGGCGTGGCGTGGCGTTTACGGCTTGTGATCGCCGGACACAAAATGCAGGCTGCCTGTCATTGCTGCAGTGCGAAGTGTGTGTGTGTGTGTGTGTGAGAGAGAGAGAGAGAGTCGGTACGCTTCACGCTGGATGGAGGGAAGAACGGGAAGAGAAAGAGGTGTGGATGGAGGTCTGCTCGCTCACACCGGGGCGAAGGCATGGCCTTTGCAGAGCGGCTTATCCTTCTTGGAGTAGAACGTCTTCCCCTCCAGGTTGATTTGGCAAAGCTTTAAAGATGAGAAGAGCGAGAGAAGGAGTCAGACGGATGAGGAAACGGGTAAAGGAGACGTCAGACCTGTATTTCGCCACGGCGGATCGTCTTCTCCCACGGTCAGAGCGGGTTGCGATGATCTAACCGGAGGAGAATGTCACGCCGGTCAAATGACTCACGGCGCAAACGAAGCAGGTGTCGTGCCAGCTGTAGCCCAAGGCCTCCAGGAAGCGATCCCCGGCGTCGATCTTGAAGTCGCAGCCGTGGCATTTGGTGCCGAACATTTTCTCATAATCTGGAAAAAACGGGCGACAAGAAATGTTACCGAGATGAGATTCGTCGCGGGGCGTTTTCTGCAGACTCCTTCCTTCCCCGGTGCGTGAGAGGAACCTCAGATCTTCTCCAGACCATCTATTGGAGTCCTTCTCTATTTATTTTATAGATTTTGTCATTGTGATTGTCATTCTATTTCTGTTCTTATCCTTGTTGTTGTCATTTTGGTTGTCTATTCTCACCCTTGCTCACCCGAACTATTTATTTTTATCCTTGTTTCTCTTCATTTTGCTGTCTATGGAAGTCTTTTACTATTTTTTAATTGTCTCTTTTATTTATATTTATACTCATATTTATTGATACATTCATTGTCGCGCTGCTGTGACAAAAGAACTCCCCAATGGGGATCAACAAAGTATACCTTATTTTAACGCTATTAGCATGTAGCTGTTAGCAACACTGTTATTATTAGTATGAGACGATCCTTGTTCGTCCACAAACCTCCTCCATCTCTATCTCACTTTTACTTTCTATCTCTCCGTCCTCCTCTCTGGCTCTCATTCTCCACGCCGAGCGGTCGAGGCAGACGGCCGCCCGCATCGAGCCGGGATCTGGGACGTGTTAACTCGCCCCGAAGACGGATGGAATTCATCTCCGCCCCGACTCCGAAACATTCATTCCCACGCTTCAAATCACGACTCCAAACATTTAGTGCGAGTCCTCTAACACATTTGTGAAGCGTTCCTTATTTTTATGGGACGCCGTGGAACCGAACATTCCCGGTTCGATTCCCGGCTCCTCCTAGTGTGTCGAAATGTTGTGGAGCAAGACACTGAACCCCGAACCGCTTCCGTGGCGCTGACAGCAAACTGCTCAGGGTTCATCCATGACCGCTTAAATGCAGAGAAGGAATTTCCCCATGGGAGGTTAATGAATTAAAAGCAGCCTTTTTTTTTTCTTTTTTTACTTTGTTAATTTTAGTATTTTAATTTTTTCTTTTATATGATTTAATCATTTTAATTTTAATTATTTTGTGGATATATCTGTAGGGAGTCCTTGACTGTCAAGTAAGGCGGCTTAAATTAAATGTATTACTATTATAGATAGATAGATAGATAGATAGATAGATAGATAGATAGATAGATAGATAGATAGATAGATAGATGGGTAGGTAGGTAGGTAGGTAGGTAGGTAGGTAGGTAGGTAGGTAGATAGATAGATAGATAGATAGATAGATAGATAGATAGATAGATAGATAGATAGATAGATAGATAGATAGATAGATAGATAGATAGATAGATAGATAGATAGATAATGGTTGCAAATGGTTGGATTACATTCACACACATACACAGGCACACACACATTTGACCACAATGACCACATTTGGTCATTTTAATATTATTTTTAATTATTTTGTGCATATATCTGTAGGGAGTCCTTGACTGTTGTGTAAGGCGCCTAAATAAAACATATTATTATTATTATCAATATTATTATAATAGATAGATAGATAGATAGATAGATAGATAGATAGATAGATTCACATTCACATTCACACACACACACACACACACACACACACAAACACACACACACACACACACACACACACACACACACACACACACAGTGGCAGAGCTGCAATGTTAGGCACTCATCACCAACCAAATGACACCTGCCATGCAGGCAGGAGGCGAATCGGGAATCAAACCGTCGACCTTCCGCCTGAAGTGACTCCACCCCGCTGGACGGGAAACTCCAGCCTCTCTAAAAGGGTTTTCCCTTCTTCTGGTCTCTCAGAGGTCGGGGATCCGTGAACGCGCCGCTTTGACCGACAGCCACGAAGTCGGGCCGAGTAGTTTCGCGGCCACACGCAGCCTCCTCCGCCGCATAACACACTCAACACTTTGGTGTTTGCGTTATGTTTTTTTTTCCCACGGGGGGATTGCGATGAGAGGAAATTGCTCCAGATACTTAAAAGGATTTGCCGGTCTTCTTCATCACAGCGACTCCGGGGAAGAGCGTCGGGTTATAATGCCGCTTCTCGAGCGCGAGTGGGTGAAAGCCGCACAATCCCCGAAAGCTGCTGAGGCAGCACATTGTTTATCTACTCCAAAGGTATTATTCGGAGAGTGTGAGTGCTCCGGCTGCGCCTCCGATAAAACGGCGAGCCATGTAAGAGCTTCTGTGTTGAGCGCCGAGCACGCCGCGGCCCTGGATCACTCAGAGCACAATGGAAGTGCACGCACGCCATTCATAAAAAAAAAAAAAAAAAAAAAAAAAACAGCAGTGAAATGTCAGGGGGAACTCCGGAATAAACAGATTACAGCGGGCGAAAACATCGCACTCAACCTCCGACGGAGACCAGACGCCCGTGATGCATGTTTGTCGACAAATTGACAAATCGCGAGATGGACGGAGACGCTGGAAAGACGAGGTTTCCGAAAACGGTGAAAGTCACTGTTTCCTCGCCGCCGTCCCAAAGCGCTAGCTTGGTCGGCAGCAGCTCAATTCTTATAATATTAAAACTATTACCGGACCATGTCAACTATTAGCATGTAACCGTTAGCGTGTAGCGTTAGCACCCCTCACACCCTCTTACTTCCCATCTCTCTGGCTTCCTACCCCATCGGTCGAGGCAGAAAGACTCACTCAGTCATTCGGGGCAATTTTCCCAATTTTCTCCCCACATGTTTTTGGACCGTGGGAGGAAATCCACGTTTACACGAGGAAAACATGCAAATTCCACACAAAAAGGTCCCCTTGTTTGAATCAAACAGGTGCTGTGAGGCCGAACCGTTGCGCAACTCTAAATAAATCATAAATAAATCACATCTGATTCATTTTGACGTCTGTGGTTTGAGGCGTCTGTTTAAAGAGCTGGAACTCCTTATACTTTTGTATAAAAAGTGCATTTGGAACCAGAAGTCGGCAACCTTTACCGCTCAGAGAGCCATTTGGACCCGAAAACACCGGGAGCCACAAAAACATTTTTAAATTTAAAATGAATGAACACAGCATTTGTTTGGATTTTTTTTTTCGCCTTTATGCTATGTATAATCAAAATATGTGTTGCATTTTTTTAAAATCAATGAACAACCGCAGAGAAAAAGAAAATACATTTCCGCATGCGACGAAACATTTTGAACTCTGAAAACAAAACGTTCGGTTGAAGGTTACTTTTAGACAAAATAATGTTGTATTCATAAAAAAAAAAAAAAAAAAAGCCGAACATTTTTTCATCATCGACCGGCAGCAAACCAAAAATGCCTTCCTCTCTCTCTGTGCAGTTGTCCTTTTGTTTTCCTTGCGACAAAAATATTTTACAAGATCGTTTAAAATTACATTTTAGAAATGAACTAACTACAATATAATGCATTTTAATCAAATACTCGTTAGCTATTTTCTGGCGCCCTGAAAAAACCCTCCATAAACCATGAGGACAAGCCGGTACATTTTCTCACAAATTTTTTTTTCCCCCCCATCGTCACCTCCTCTTTGACACGTCACTCAAATCCCTCCGTCTACGTTGCGCTTTCTGGACGGCGACCGTTTCTATTTAGTGAGCAAAACACTGACCTCTCTCGCAGTAAGGCTCGCCCTCCTCCATGTAGAAAGCCTGGTTCCTGATGGGAGTCTTGCAGGCGGCACACTTAAAACACTGAACATGGTAGGTCATCTTCAGGGCGTGCATGATTTCCTAATAAGAAGGGAAAAGCTTGTAAATGTTTTATTTGGATTTCGGAGCCGCCACCGCCTCGGTGGTTTTAGGCTGTCACAAGATTTTGTGGCGTGGAAACGCGGCTCTCACCCCGGTGATCTTCTTTTTGCACTTGGCGCAGTTGGGCGCGTATCGACTGTCGTGGCACTTGGTGCAAAAGACGGAGCCTCTCTCCTCGAAGAAGCCGCCCTCCTCCAGGACCGCCTTGCACTGGGAACACGTGAACTCCTCCGGGTGCCACGAACGCCCCAGCGCGACCAGGTAGCGTCCCCTGACGGCGAACGGCAGAGCTTTAAAAAAAACCCCGGACCGGGTCCGTTTGAGGCCTGAATAAAATATGAAGCCGTTCCGGAGACATCTTGAATTCCGAAAGGCGCGTCTACATCTCGCCTTCATGAAAAACAGCCCGCCTCCGCTCGGGAGCGGCATAACAACGAATGTTTGCCTCTTATCTACACGAATGTGCAAAACGGGATTTAAATTATTCAGATGTCGCCGAGACGCTCGACTCCAACGGTAACGTCTCCAAACTGTGTTAATTGCCCGATTTAGACCGTCGCCGGCGACACGTCGACGTCGCGTCTTCTCACCAGATTATTTTATTGCAGGCGCCGCACACCGGGGTCCTGCCGCTGTCCTCGGCGGGCGGCTGCGCCGCCTGCAGGATGGAGCTGCGGTTCTGCATCGGCGTCGGGTGGACCGGCTTCTGGTGCTGGGTCACCACCGTGCTCGTCTTGTCCGGGCGGAAGCGGTCGGCGAAATTCGGGTCGGTGACCCAGGGCGGGCGGCAGGAGGGCGCCGCCGCGTCCCCTGAGGCGGCCGGCGTCGTCTCGGAGCCTGAACCCCACAAAGCAACGGCTCCGGTTCAGTAACACGGCGCTTAAATTGACAATGAATCTGAAGAGCGTTCAAAAGGGAATCATCCCGATGTGATTCACACACTCCCTCCCGCTTGCAGTAATTGAGTGAGTCATGTTGCGTCTGATGCTTCATGTACAGACATCTATTAGCGCTGCCTCTGCTGAGGGGCTGCTGGGGTGCTTTTTTTTTTTTTTTTACGCATCAGCAGGAGCAGAAACTCACCATCTGGTTTATCCGCTGCCTGGGCCTTGGCAGGTGAGGGAGTTGGCACAAGGCTGCGGGGATAAAATGACTAATTAGGAAAAGGTATACACACACACTTCTCCATCAGCGCTAGCCACAAGTCGTGTAAGACTATTAGGATATGGATCCACCACAGATGACCTGCGTAAGCATTATAGCGATTAATAATCATCCGAACCAAGAGGAAGGCTGGCTTCTCACCTGTTGTCAGCGGAAAACACGCAAATGGATTTCGGATGGATTTAAGGGCCGTTTCGCGTCCCGCCACCACTAAATCAATCATATCATCCGAATGATTAATGCGGCACAACGGATTGTGTGCTTTGCATACGATGGAGACGTTTTAAGGAGCTGAAAACGGCCGCCGATGAAAACAGGAAACCAAAACAATCCCTTGGAATTGATCCGATGTCACTGGCGGGCGAAGTGGGAGGAGAGGAAGCTCGTCAGACGCCGTTCGCGTGTCAGAACCGGCGCACGAAAAAGTGTTTAAAAAGTTACGTTACCCGCGGCAACCGTCGCCGCATTCGGAAAAATCTTCAAACCGTCGCCGAGATAGGAAAAAAAAAAAAAAAAACAACTTCAGTCTCCGCTCGGGAGTTTGAAAAAAAAAAAAAAAAAACATAACACAGCCTGGAGCGTCTGCGATGTTTACATCATCAACTGCGCCGTCGTCGGAGCGTCGTGTGATGAAATCGCTCGGCGTTCGGAAAATAACAACAATATTGGAAGCGAACGAACCGGCGACGGCTGCGCTACGGCCTCGCCTTAAACTCACAGGCAGGTGTAGCATCCGGCTAAGTCGGGTGTTTAATTACACTCCTTTTATATTGAAACAGCTCAAGAAAAGAATTGACAGTCACGGGGAGTCGCGGCCGTGCAGCCGGGAGCCGCGGAGCGGGAGGAAGAATAAAAACAGTCTCTTTCCAAACAGCGTACTCGGAATAATAATGAAAAATAAATCCGACGATGACTTGCAAGCCGCGGCGCAAGAGGAAGGTATGTCTTTGGAAATTAAGGCAGGGTTGTGAACGGTCTCCACGGCGACCCGGTCAGACGGAGGACGGCACGTCGGAGCCTGTCTTGACTCCGAGGCCCCGAAGGTCGGACGCCCTCCGGCGGCCGGCCTTCTGGGACGCGGCGGGGACGAGTCACGGAACAGCGGGCGAGCGACCGCCTCCTCCGACGCCTCGCAGGGGTGTGTTCCGCCGCCGCTCCCCGGCACCCGAGCCTGCAGGTGCAAATCAGAGCGCGGCCTCGGCGGGGGGTGTATTCCCGCCCGCAGCGGCACCTCATCATGTTTTCCTGACATTTCCACCGCTTTCAAATGCGCTCCTCCCTCTGCTCGGCCCGCCGCGATGCAAGTACACAACTCCTGCATCACATGCTGCAGTGGAGCAAACCGAGGTACATCACCTTGACATTTTCCTCTTCGGTTTACACACACACACACACACACACACATATACGCGTACGCATCTCCGCTCCGGTGGGACGCGCCGACCGGGGCAACCAGGAAAGGAAGGGGGGAAAAAGGGAGGAAAAAAAAAAAAGAAAACATCAGGCTGAGAAAAAGGTTTTCTTTTATTTCATGTGGAGCGTGGAGGCGCCGACATGTGTCGGCCTCCGCGGTGAGGAGGCAAAGGTGACGTCGGCGTACAAGGACCTTTGTGTGATGGCTGACAAAGAGCCAACAAACAGTGTGTGTGTGTGTATGCGTGTGTGTGTGTGTGCCTGCTGCCAAAAAATAGTAATTATTATCTGCTTGCAGCAACTCTGCCTTCCTACTGTTGTTATCTCTGCGGCCTCTCCACTGAGATACGTGTTGTAATAACCATTTCATGATTTCAATATAATAATATGACAATAAGAATCGCGGTGAAACCATTATCTACACAATTTACCAAAATAAATGTTTAGATATGAAAAAAAGATATTTCCAAAAATGAATGCCACATGGGGCGGCGTTTTGGTTTGCGCTTTCGGCTCAAAGCGAGGTTACTATATAATCCGCGAGTGAGAGTGAATTTCTCTATGTTACGTATGACAATGACAGCCGGGATAGGCTCCGTCAAATAAAATAAAATTAAAACGACGTCAAATGTGCGATTCATTCAAAACCCTTACGATTATTATTCGTCCAAGAATAACAGCGGCTGCACACGTCTCTGTCCGGATCTTGACCGAGGAATTAAAATTCTGCAATGTGAGGTGAGGGCCGTCCGTCTTTGCGCTCCTCAATAAACGCGGCGCCTCGGCACGATCGACGGTACATTTAACGGAATTTCAATGAAACGTGAAGATTTTATTATTTTACTATATTAAATAGCTGCCAGTAGGTCAGTTCCTCTAGGAAATGAGTTTCCTCCCGCGATCAAGAAAATCTATTTATCTTTCATCTCCATTGTTGGTAGAGGGGGGGTCCCTCCATCCATCCATCCATCCATCCATCTATCCATCCACCTATCCGTCCAACCACCTGCCCATCCATTCACCCACCCTTCCATCCATCCACCTGCCATCCATCCATCCGGCCAAGCTGTCCATCCATCCATCCATCCATCCATCCATCCATCCATCCATCCATCCATCCATCCATCCGGCCAAGCTGTCCATTCATCCATCCATCCATCCATCCATCCGTCCATCCATCTGCCCACCCTTCCACCCATCCACTCCTCCATCTATCCATCATTCATCCATCCATCCCTCCATCCGTTCAACCACCTGTCCATCCGTCCCTCCATGCATCCATCCATCTATCCATGCATCCATCCATCATCCATCCATCCATCATCCATCCATCCATCCATCCATCCATCCACCATCCATGCATCCCTCCATCCGTACAACTACCTGTCCATCCATCCCTCCATGCATCCATCTACTCCTCCATCCATCCATCCATCCACTCCTCAGTCCATCATCCATCCATCCATCCATCCATCCATCAATTGAATAATCCATATTGAAATAAGAACCACAGACATAGTGAGACCTTTCCTTGGACCAGACACCTCCTCACGGAGAGTCCAGAGAGGCGTCACCGTTGTGATTTACCAAGCCAGAAAGACGGCATGAAGAAAAAGAAGAAGAAGACGACGAGACGAGAGTAAAGAAACACAGGAGAGGCCGGGGCGGCGTTTTGTTTTCAGATCTTTTATAGGGTGATGACAGCGAGAAAAAAAGAACACAAGTACAGATTCCTTTTCTGTCCAAGTGGCTGGAGGAAGCGTACAGGATGGGGGGGCTCAGAAAAGAAAGCACAGAGGCGAGAGGAAACAGAACAGCAGAGTGAGTGAGTAGGAGGAGGAGGAGAGAAGGGGAAGAAGGTGGAATCACAAGACCGTCCCTCCCTCCCGTCCTCACAACCGTTTCACCGAGAACACGGGGCGAAAATGAGAACGGGTCCGCGGTGTTTGCACCGGTCGGGAGGATTTCAGACGGATCTTACACTTCGGCTCAGTACGCACGGTTCCACTTTGTCATCTAGGCTACGTTACTTTACAAATGCTTTTTCGAGAAACTTCTTTTTTTTTTATTTTCACCCCCGCCTCTCTGAAAGGTGAATTTTTCGGCGTCTGCCTGTGAGTCGGTTGGCTTTCCTTGTCGTCTTTGTCTGGCGGTCGCTACGGTGAGGCGAGCTCTAGCCGGCTCCGGGGGTCGGCTCTGCGTCCCGCGGCGTCGCTCATGATTTGATATTTAGGGCGCGGGCGGACCTGTCGTGGTGCCAGTCCCTCAGACGGGCGTAGCGGGGACTCTGAATCTCGGTGAGGAACTTTTCCCTGACCAAACGCAGAGGGGACAAGAAGCACAGACGGACAGGAAGGAGGGGAGAAGGACGGGAGAGGAACGTTCACAGGAGACGGGATTACGGAGAAGCCGGGTGACAGGAGGCCGAACGGCAGGGTTAACGGGGGAAAACGGCGGGTTCGGAAATGTAAGCGGGATATTTGCAAACTCTACGGACCGTCGAGTGATGAGCATTAACATGCCAGTGGGTTTAAAAAAAAAAACAACATTTTCAGTAATACCTTGACTTAGGAGTATGAAGGAGTTCATAATTCAATTTCTTTTTACATCAAGATACTTTATAGTTTCACTGAGACACTTTATAGTTTATTTTTATTTCTAATTCTGCCTTTTTCTTTTTATTATTTATTACTGTTATATTTTCTGTAACTCTGGCACAACAATTTCCTTCGGGATTAATAAAGTTGTTCTTATCTTATCTTATCTTATCTTATCAAATGAAATTTCACCATTTCAATTTTAATGAATCTGCTCCGCACCCTGTTCTAAATAAGAAAAATGTACTTTCAAAGTGACAAGTAGTGTATAAAAAATGAAAATACATAATCAAAGGGAATGTAAAGAAATAACCTTTTTTAATTTTAAGTTTAATTTTTACCTGTTTTCATTTGGTGCTCTTTCGCTTAGCTTACTGGCAACAAGTTTAGCTACAAGTAAAGCTAAAGTGCTGCACTTTATGGCTAAACTTCATTTAGCGACAGCTAATCTTTTTAAAACCGACAAACTCTTCCGATGCCTCGTCCGCTGCGCCGAATCCCCGAAAATGACACTCGCGTTTTTCGGTCACGACGACTTCTCCGTCCCTTCATGCACGAGTCCGTGGCACACACATCTCGATTTTCTCTGCTCAAGCTAACGGCGGGCGGCGCGTCCAACAGTTTTTAAACGCCGCTTCACAAACAGCGGCTGCCGCGTCGGTGTCGAGCGCTCATCACGCACGAAAATCCACTCGTATCTTGAAAAGGTTTACGCTTCGTAAGTCAAGGTTCTACTGGATTCGAGCGACTGCAAGTACTCCGAAGCTGCCGCACACACACAATCACACACACGTGCACAAACACAACACCCGGGGATGGGGAAGGGAAGGGAGGCCGATCACTCCAACAACACTCGGGTTTTACCTGGACCTCTTCATCGTTTCATCGTCGGGGTCCTGCACTGAGGGATCCAGGAGACACAAACACGTCAGGCCAACTTTGCGGAAGAACCGAAAAACCTCCAAAACACCCCTGATGCTAAACATATCGGTAGAAACTTTTTACCCCTTTAAAAATTTCACGCGTCTAAAAATAACCCAGAAACTACTCGTTCCCGCCGGGGAAGCCGCCGTCGGCCGATGCGTACTCTACATGGAAATGCGCGGCGGGTTTTGTCAGACGGATCGGAGCGCGGGGGCCCAGATGACTCGCGATGGACGCCGGCCACCTGACATCCCGCGCCCGTCTCGGGAAATGAAAAATGAAAAGCCCGGTCCGAGCCTCTCCCCGCGTCACCCGCCGGCCCGTCACTCT
Source organism: Fistularia commersonii (assembly GCF_037954325.1). NCBI lineage: Eukaryota > Metazoa > Chordata > Actinopteri > Syngnathiformes > Fistulariidae > Fistularia > Fistularia commersonii. Next base: position 8,879,602 of record NC_141314.1, read on the forward strand.
CCCTGACAGCCGTCGCCGTCAGATCGGACGGACGGCCCGAGTCGCCGGCCTCCGCCCGCAACCTGCCTCGGCTCGCACGGAGCGCCACTAACTTACTGAAGTCGGTGCCCGTGAGCTGGGCCAGGATGCGGAAGGAGCGGGACTGGGTGGTGCCGGTGCGCGGCTGCCAGTCCTCAGTGTCTTCGATCAGCCTCTTCTTGCTGCGGTCATTGGGGATAAAGCAGGGCATGTGCTCCGCCCTGAGGCCGTGCCTACACACACACACACACACACACACACACACACACACACACGGCAGCAGCGCGGGGCGGTTAAAACAATCCCGTGTCTTGTCGCTCAGGTGACCTTGAATTTGGAGGACACTCTGAACACGTCATGCAGCGAGTAAGGAGGGTCTTGAGTGTCGCTAATGGACGGCCATTACTGAGATTTCTCTCGGGTGCACTGAGGAGCCTCGTAAAAAAAAAACGGGCGTCACCTCTTTTGGAGATCTCACGTGGAATTACGACACGCCCGATCTGCAGAGAACCTGAATTTATCGCGGAGCGGCGGCAAAGCCTTTCCGTCATGCTTCAATTGATCAATACGCACGGGTGGGAGTTACTGATCAACTGACGTCTCCGCTCGCTAAAATAAAAAATAAAAAAATACAATGTTTCTATCACAGCAAACCGGCAAGCCTGCATGCCGACGCCCCCTTACTTCGGGACTTGGTATATTTCATCATAGTAAGTGGCTTCGGCCCTGTGGAACAGACCAAAAATCAATCAGCGATCGATTTTATGACGTTCACCGGGGACGGACAAATGACACGTGCGTGGGACGGGAGGTGAGGATCGAGCAAACACCGATGCCTTTTACTGTCGGGATGGATGAGACGGTGGAAGCGTACGACTAAATGTGCACACACACACACACACACAGCTGTAACTGCGGATAATGATAATCGGGTTTGTATCGTCGGGGTTTTTTCAGAACCAACACAAACACGAGGCCGCTTGGTGGAAGAGGTTCTGCAACAAACAACCAGAGCGGCCGTTTATCTAAAAAAAAAAAAAGGCTTTCCACACGGGCGAGACGGGGAAGCATACTGACTTGTCGAGAGTTTCCATCTGCGTATCCGGAGAGGAAGGAGAGAGAAGACAAAAGAAAAGAAAAAAAAAATGAGAGAGAGGTTCAGCAGGAGGGGAGGAGGCGGGACGCATCGAGGAGGGGGGGGGGGGGAACAACACGGGAGCGAAAATTCATCGGGAAGCAGACGCATGCGGGAGGCGACGCGAAACATGCTGTTACTGTCGGCGGGCTCCGGGAGACAAAGGCGGCATTGTCCGTCTGTCAGACCTGCGTGTTGTCATCCCGACCCGAAACCAAAGCGTAGGCTTGGCACGGGCCCTTCGCCGCCCCGCTTCCCCTGCGCCGCGCACGCAGGGTTATGTAAATGGCGGCGGCGTGTGTCCAGACGATACTCCTTTTGCCCGAGATTGGGTTTTGCAAACAACATCACAGGAAAACGTGTTTAAATATGACGGGGCCTGAACTCATTACGCGCACGCCGCTCCAGTCAAAGGGTTCGCCATCTGGACGCATCCGGCGCAGCCTTCATCTGAACCGCCGCTGATCGCTGTAATCGGGCGGCTTCCTTTCAGCGGCGGCCAGGAGAACGCGTTCCAGCCATCTGCGGAGGAACGTCACATCCATGTGAAGCCTCTCCACCGTCAGCCGGAGACGCTTCAATGCGACGGCGGCGAGCAACAACAACAACAGCGGTGGCGGGGGAAGAACTCGGCAGGAATTTAGAGGCCGCATTCTCCGGCGCGCCGCGACCTAAATCGCGGGAGGCGGGGCGATGCAAACGCTCTCGGACAAAAACTGGAATCCTCGTTAAAATAACTCTTTTATGGGTACAGATTTAGGCTCGGGACGTGCGGAACATATTTAAACTCTTAATTTCTCGAGTAAAAATGCATCTCCGTGCAAAGAGCGTTTTTTTCTAAAATCGGCGACTGACGTGGACCTCGGTTACGTTTCCTTACGAACACGATGTTGTTTTTTTAGGACTGTTTCTGTGAAGGCGGCACGCTCGCTTTGCACCCGGAAGGTCCCGGGTTGGATTCCGACAGGGACCCTTTCTTTGCGGAGTCGCCGCATTTTCGCGGTGAATAAAAGAGCGAATGGTCGCACGTCTCCATCAGACGTCTGCGGAGGATCTCGGTCATCCGGGTCACCGTGAATCGTCCTCGTAATCTTCGCGTCTTGGCGACTGGACTCGGATTTCTTCGCTGGAAGACGTTTCACTCCTCGTCCCGGTGAAGAAATTCAAGCTCGGTCGCCGAGACATGAAGATTTCAACAAGAAATCTCCCTGAGATGTTTGAATGAAAGGATGAATGGCTGAATGTTTCTGGAAAGGCTTGTGGTTTTATGTTTTTAAATGATGTGTAAATGAAAAGATCAATCGATGTGTGAAAGAGAGGGTGAATGCTCGTGTTGTTGGTTTTACCGACTGACTGGCTTTTGCATTAAAATGTACAGAAAACTCTGCTTCTACTCTCTATATTCAATTTTATATTTATACAAACTTATATTTATACATTTCAGGTTTTATGCTGTTTAATCTCCCTCATCCTTTCACCTCGGTAGCAGTAGATTGTAGCTGCGTGAACTTTTTCTTCCATGTTTATTGTTTTTTGATTGTGCGCTTCACCGTTAATCTGCACTCTTATTGTTCTGACGTAACATCTTCTCAATTCCTCTGTATGTCCAGAGTACTTGTGGAGAAATTTACACAAAAGCTGACTTTGACTTCCGGGCTCTGCAAGTACAGCAATTTCCAGACTATGAGCCGCTACTTTTTTCACTCGCTTAAACAATGATGCAGATGATTTCTGGATTTTGGAGGG